>NW_028270144.1:48138734-48441765 GCF_037043375.1 Chiloscyllium plagiosum | reverse complement strand
TATCGCAAGAAGAATTGAGCAGAAAAATTAAGTTCAGTTATACAAGGTAATAATGAGATCACATCTGGAGTACTGAGTTTAATATTGATTTCCTTATCTCAGAAAACCATGTAATGTATTGAAAGCAGGTCAGAGAAGGTATCCTAGACTAATGCCTGGAAGGGGCTACTTGTCTTTAACATGGCAATCCTAATCTCCCAGACCATGAGTGCCAGGTCACAGTCTGCCCCCATTTCCTGGTATGGTTGAAATGATCAGTGTTGGCAATGAGAGTGGGCAGCCACATTGCAAGGGCAGGAGTTGTACAGTTCTCATGATTGGCTGCCAAATTTTCAGGTTACTTCAGGAGAAAGACAACCATCTGCAAAGTAATATCAAACAGTGAGGACAAGCCCTAACACAAGAAAATTCATTGCGACTGGGTTTCATGGCAAGGGCATACAAAGGTTGAGATGTAACATCTTAGCAAAGCTGGTAATGTAGTGGTAATGTCACTAGAGCAATAATCAGGATTCCCAAGCTACTGATTTAGGGATTAGTGTTTAAATCCAACTATGCAAGTGAAATTGAATGCAATAAAAAGTCCTGGAATTAAAAGCTAGTCAACATATAACCACTGTTGATCGTCATAAACACCCACCAAATTCACTAATGTTCTATTAGGAAGAAAATCTGTCCTCTCTATCTGAACCCGCCTACAGGTGATTCCAGAGCCACAGCAATATGGGTGATTTTTAAATGCCCTGTCATCAATTAGGAATGGGGAATCAATGTTACCCTAGCCAGTGACAGTGTGAATGGAATTTAAAAATGTTGGATTAGTGTGTTCTGTTTTGGACTCAGTGTTGTTGGAAGATTGTAAGGTGTAAATACACATGCAAAGAAAAACTGGGCAGTTTTCTTTGTTTCCTTTGAAACCAAAGAAACGATGGGATAGGTAGGTAAGTGTTTAAAACTATCAAGGGATGTGACTGATAAATCAAAATAGAGAATCAGGTAACTGTTACAGAATGAAAATAGATGAACATACTGAAGATTAAATGTGTAACATTTAAAATAATGGCTGGGAAACAACACCAAATTTTACAAAGTACTTTTTAAAGTTCAGGTTAGATTGATGATTGAAGTAATTAATGGAATTTCAAACCAAAGAGAGCCTGATTAGCAATGAAAACAACCCCAAAGAATTGTGCTTGTTGGAAATCAGAAACAAAAACAGTTGTTATCCTAATTGTAAAGCTCATTTCAAAATATTGATGTTTTGCATTAGTTTAACACTCAGGACTGGATGAAATGAAGCAAACACATTATGAGAAAAGGTATAATTTCAGGCAGCAAGTAGTCAGGGCCAGGAATACATGGCAAGAGAGTGTGATGAGGGCAGATTCAATCGAGGCATTCAAAATGGAATTAGATGGCTATTTGAAAAGGAACAAGATCGCATTATGTGAGCTGCTCATCTGGACAATTGTCACAGATACAATGGACTGACTGGTCTCCTTCTGTGCTGAAACACATCTGTGAATCTGTGTATGATATCAGGATATTTACATTATGCAAAATGAAACTGTTACTGCAAATATAATGGAAATGAAAGAAAAATCACTAATGTAAGAAGTTTAGAGGAAGTAAAATATGGCAGTGTTAGATTAGCCTTTCTGAAAATTTTGACTCCTGATTAAAATAAATTTAAAGCTATCAAGCAAACAAGTTTCTTTGCTAAATAACATGTAAAATTCCAGGAGTGACACGTCATGACAACTATTTGCATCTTCAGAGAATGGTACAGGTAGTTTTTCTAGAACGTGACAGTTTCGGTCTTGTGCAAATCCACAATATAGAAAAAACCCGCTTTAGAAACAGCACTTAAAGCCTTGGCAATGTAATTGTGTTACAGCCACCACACATTTTAAAAGTTTGTGCGTTAGAAACTATATTTCCAATTCGTCAATTGCGTTACAGCAAATTCGCGTTAACGAAATGCGTGTTATAGCAGAACAACCTGTATTGGATATAGATGTGGTGACATAATTTATGTTCAGCAATCTGTTGGATTAACTAAGAATTATCAATAATAACAAAAGTTCAACATAATTACATAAGTGTGACAAGCTGAATGTGGCTAGTGTTACTGAATTGTAGAATAACTAAAGATAGGCAATGGATGGGTATTTCTTAAACAAAACAGAACTTGACGTTTGTCACTTTGGAACAAGTGAAACAACATCCAAACAAAGCTGAGTGCTCCAAGTGTGAGTACACAAGTAACTGTGTATTTCTGTCTTGCAGTAGAAGAGATCTTTTTGACTCTTGTGAATGTAGTTGGGGGTGCTACCCCTTCAAGAAAACTTTGAAGTCAGGTAACCTGAGGTGACAGGAGGGGCAGAGCTTGGCACCACTCCAGAACTGATTGTGGAGATGTGAGCATTGTCAACAGGTTTACCATTTGCCCACCTTGTGTATAATTCCAGGTTCTAAAGGAAGCACTAACATTACAGACTCTTATCAACTGTCCCTTCCTGTCATGTTTAATTAAAATCATATGGACTTTTTCCAAGACAACAATGCCTGGAAATTTGACATGGCAGCCAAGCACACCTGGCATTAGTTTGTTTGCTGTTGCAAATTTAAATCTTCAAATTTTTCACAAGGTCATTCGCTGAAACCACACAGAATACATTAGTGTAAAATTAATAGTGCTCGCATTGAGAAGAAAGTAGAACAAGTAAATGCAATGTAAATTTAGATCAGAAGAGAAAAAGAGAGGGAAGAAAAGACCGGATAAAGTGAGAGAGAGAGAGAGGCAGATTGGAAAAGTTTTGCAAAAAACGAATTAAATCTTGTCATTTTTAAAATCTCCCAGAACCTGGAGGAATGACTATTTCTAAGAGTTAATTTTCAGTGTCAGCGAGATTGATTGGTTGTAATTAATACAAATCATACTATTAAAATGATATTTGGACTGCAATGACAAGGCTTACCTTTCTGCAGCTGGCTTAATTTGTATATACCACAACAACTTCACACCATTCAACACTTTTCAAGCATGACCCAGACATGGAGATATTGTTTCTGAAAATCCAATACCAGAACTCAGTGAGCAACTTTTGATTTGAGCATTAAACAGCATATCTACCCTCACCTGAAGTTGCTGTAGTATTATTCTATATTTTAGTACATAAATAGTAAGAAACATGATTAATCATGTTGTTCTTTTGACAGGGTACTATGTACCAGCAGACTGAACTGAAGAATCATGAGTTAATTACAATCAGTATCTAACATTAAAAAGTCAGGTAGGATTTTAAAAAGATTCTTTCTCATGTGGGCAGCAATCTTAAGCTCTGAACTTTAAAACTTACATCTGTTTCCAAGCTCAGTTGGTATCACTAGCAACTCTGAGTCAGAAGGTTATGTTCAAATCACACTCCAGGGCATCAGTACCAAGCTGAAATTCGAGTAGCAGTACTGAGGGAATGCCTCACCTATAGAGGTGCTATCTTCTGGTGGACATAAAAGATTCCATGGTACTATGTGGAAGAAGGATAGAAGAGTTATCCCACTCTACTGGCCAATATCTATCCATTAATTAACATCACAGACACATCTGGTTATTTTTGCATTTCTGTTTGTGGAAACATGCTGTGGACAAATTGGCCCCTATGTTTTCTACATTTGAAATAATTATAACACAAATAGACTGAAGACCACTTTGAATGTCTTCTGATTATAAGAAGGCTACATAAATGCAATATTTCCTTTTCTTTAAAGTAAGAGGAGGTCATAAAGAGTTCCATGCCAGAAAGGATTACATCAAAACTTCACAAGTAGACATGTAAGGATAAGAAGATCAAGACTAGCAGAGGAAGAATACTTAAAGACCCTTCCAGTTGGTGACTTTGGAATAATAAAAATGCAGTGAGGAAATTTGGATCAGAAAGGAAAGGTCAATCAACTTGATTCCAAGGTCAGAGATATGAAATGCCAATTAATAGATAGTTAAGTCTTTATTAGTAACAAGAATCAGTGAAGGTAAGAAAAATAGCCAATAAAGCAACAGGAATCCTGAGCTTTATAGTTTCAGACTCAATGTATGTAAATCAAGAGATCATAAAAATAAGGTCAGTCCAAGAAATGTCCAATTCTGAGGAAAGAGATGGGGATTTTGGAAAAAGTATGAAAGACATTTACTCGAACTTTTTCCTCAATGAAGCATTACAGTCTAATGAAGAATCACTGGACTCAAGACATTAATGCTGCTTTCTCCCTCAGATACTGTCAGACTTGTTGAGTTTTGCCATCTGTTTTTATTTCAGTTTCATGAATGGACTATTAGAGAAACTGGAGATTTTCTCTTCTTCTCAGGAAAGCACACAAAAAGTTAAAGAAGCACAGCAGATGCACTACTGTACTTGCTATGATAAATCTCCCTCATATTGATACCATTCACAAAAGACATGGAGGATCAGAATGATGGCTATCAAATTCCTTTGCATGAATTGGAAGGCCACAGATATCCTATTTGAATTTCACAGAATCACAGAAGTGTTGCAGTGCAGAAGGAGGTCATTTAGCCTATTGTTTAGATTAGATTACTTTACAGTGTGGAAACAGGCCCTTCGGCCCAACAGGTCCACACCGACCCGCCGAAGTGCACCCACCCAGACCCATTCCCCTACATTTACCCCTGCACCTAACACTACAGGCAATTTAGCATGGCCAATTCACCTAATCTGCACATTTTTGGAGTGTGGGAGGAAACCGGAGCACCCGGAGGAAACCCACGCAGACACGGGGAGAATGTGCAAACTCCACACAGTCAGTCGCCTGAGGCGGGAATTGAACCCAGGTCTCTGGCGCTGTGAGGCAGCAGTGCTAACCACTGTGCCACCGTGCCAGCTCCCTGAATGAGCATTAAGACTTAGTGCTATTTCGCATTTTTTCTGTAACCCTGCATGTTGTCTCCTTCAAAGTACTTATTGAATGTCCACTTGGATTCCTCAGTCAAATTTGCCTCTGCATATTTCCAGGCTGCACATTCCATGACTACCTACTGTGAGAAAAAAAGTTCACAGATCACCTTTGTTTCTTTTGCACATAACTTTTAAATCTATGCCTTCTCATTCTTTCTTTTTGAGTAGGTACAGCTTCACCCTACCTACTTTGTCCAGCCTGCTCATGATTTTGAAAGCTTCTAACAAATCTCTTGACAGTCTTTTTCTTACCACAGAGAACAGTGCCGACTTCTTCAATCTATGCTCAAAACTGAAGTTTCTCATTCCCAGAACCATTCCTGTATACCACTTTTGTACCCTCTCCAATGTAGTCACATCTTTCTTATAATATCAGCTGAAGATTTTGATATCAGGAAAGGTTTCAGAAACGTAGTTCAGGTTTATCCAGCAGGTTTCAGCAAGTTCTTTTTGGAGTGGTCTCTCAGCTTACCTCACTACTCAAACAAACAGAGAAGAAAGAACAGATGGTTTCAACTGTGACTTAGGTCTTTGTTCCTTTTCAATAGATTCCTGCAGCTCTGAACAGTCCTGTGCTCCTCCTTCAGATTTTGCGCTTCTCTATATCACTCAAATTCAGTTCCACCCTGACACCATGTTATGGGTTCTCAGGACAGAAGTGCTGCTTGTACTCTGTCTATTTTAAAGTAGTTGTAATATGGATGCCCGCAGTGATTGATGGAAGTCACATGGCTACAGCAAGCCAGGAGGAACATCATTATTTATTGTGTTTCTACCCCAAACAGAAACAAAGGCTTGCAGTAGATCAGCAAAAAGACTAATTGAAGAAAGTATCACAGGCTTTTGTGGGAATAATAGGAAATACTTTCAGTTATGTAGCAAGTCAGAGAATTGTCAAAAAATGTATTGACATTGAAGATGTTCAACAGAAGGTTAAGACACTGGGTATGGCAAAGGTATGAAATTAATATTTTATGTCTTCCGTTTTGAAGGTGATGCTCAGCCATCAGAAATGATTTTTAATCATAAAATTACCAGTATTAAATTAGATGAATATGTTATTTTAAAAGCATCAAGAACCTAGATAATATAGCCAGGTCAGATGATAGCTGGCTGAGGGTCCTGAGGGAAATAAGGCATGAGTCATGCAAACTTATATTTTAACAGCCCACTTCACTCTTGGATGGTTTCAAAAGATTATGGCAAGACAGGCCCTGGTAACTAGTTGCTTTGACATTGTGATGGGAAAGATGCTTTATAGAGTTATTAAAATACAATAAACAAACAGATAGAATAGAAAGGACATAAGTAGGGACTTGTACCTGACTTCATAAAATACCATAGCCTAGATCTTCCAGTCTTTAAATAACCAAAGACTGGACATTTCATGATGGTTGAATGTTAGGACCTAATGATTATGCATGAATTATCTGAGAGGTTGAACATTTTAAAGAACAAGTAGCTGATGTTTGGAACTTTCCCAATACCCTGAAAATAACAAAGAGAAACAGTCTCAGTATTGATTTCCACAGGGTACTATTGGTGACTTAGAGTTGTAGAGTCATAGAGATATACAGCACAGAAACAGACCCTTTCGTCCAACTCATCCATGCCAATCAGATATCCTAACCTAATCCAGTATCATTTTCCAGCGCTCGGCCCATATCCCTCTAAACTCTTCCTATTCATATACCCATCCAGAAGACTTTTAAATGCTGTAATTGTATCAGCCTCCACCACTTCCTCTGACAGCTCATTCCATACATGCACCACTCTCTGTGTATAAAGGTTGCCCCTTAGGTCCCTTTTAAATCTTTCACCTCTCACTCTAAACCTATACCCTCTAGTTCTGGATTTCTCCATTCCTTCATGATTTTATAAACCTCTATAAGGTCACCCCTCAGCTTCCGATGCTCCAGGGAAAACAGTCCCAGCCTATTCATCCTCCCCCTATAGCTCAAAACCTCCAAACCTAGTAACATGCTTTTAAATCTTTTCTGAACCCTTTCAAGTTTCACAACATCATTCTGATAGGAGGGAAACCAGAATTGCACACAATGTTCCAAAAGTGGCCTAACCAATGTCGTATATAGCTGCGACATGACCACCAAACCCCTATGCTCAATGCTCTGTCCAATAAAGGAAAGCATACCATATGTACTTTTTCACTATCCTATCTACTTGTGACTTCACTTTCAAGGAACTATGAACCTGCATTCCAAGATCTTTTTGTTTAGCAACACTCCCCAGAAACTTACCATTAAGTGTATAAATCCTGAGTGTATTTGTCTTTCCAAAATGCAGCACCTGACATTTATCTGCATTAAACTCCATCTGCCACTCCTCAGCCCATTGGCCCATCTTATCAAGATTCTGTTGTACTCTGAGGTAGCATTCTTCGCTGTCCACTATACCTCCAATTTTGGTGTCATCTGCAAACTTACTAACAATACCTCCTTTGTTCATATCCAAATCATTTATGTAAATAACGAGAAGTAGTGGACCTGGCACTGATCCTTGTGGCACACCGCTAGTCACAGGCCTCCAGTCTGAAAAGCAACCCTTCACCACCACCCTGTATCTTCTACCTTCAAGCCAATTCTGTATCGAAATGGCTAGCTCTCACTGTATTCCATGTGATTTAACCTTGCTAACCAGTCTCCCATGAGCAAATCTTGTCAAACGTCTTATATAGATCATGTGCACTGCTCTGCCCTCATCAATCCTCTTCGTTACTTCTTGAAAAAAACTCAATCAAGTTCATGACGCATGATTTCCCATGCACAAAACCATGTTGACTATCCCTAATCAGTCCTTGGCTTACCAAAAGCATGTAAATCCAGTCCCTCAGAATTTCCTCCAACAATTGCCCACAATTGATGTTAGGCTCACTGGTCTATAGTTCCCTGACTTTTCCTCATCATCTTTCTGAAATAGTGGCACCACGTTAGCCAACCTCCAGTCTTCCGGCACCTCATCCGTGACTATCGATGAAACAAATATCTCAGCAAGGGGCCCAGCAATCACTTCCTTAGCTTTCCACAGAGTTATAGGGTACACCTGATCAGGTCTGTGGATTTATCCACTTTTATGCGCTTTAAGATATCCAGCACCTCCTCCTCTTTAATATGGACATTTTTTAAGATATCACCATATTTTCCCACATTCTACATTTTCCATGTCCTTCTCTGATGCAAAATATTCATTTAGTATCTCCTCCATCTCCTGTGGTTCCACACATGGGCTGCCTTGCTGATCTTTGAGTGGCCCTAGTCTCTCCCTAGTTATCCTTTTGTCCTTAATATATTTATAAAATCTCTTTGGATTCTCTTTAACCCTATTTGCCAAAGTTATCTTATGTCCCCTTTTTGCCCTCCTGATTTCCCTCTTGAGAATACTCCTAATGCCTTTATACCTTTCTAAGAATTCACTCGATGTCTGCTGTTTATACCTGACATATGCTTCCTTCTTTTTCTTAACCAAAACCTCAATTTCTCTTATCATCCTCAACCTACCAGCCTTGCCTTTCACCCTAACAGACCTCTCAATCCAACCAGTCCATGCCAAACATAATCCCAAACTAAACTAGTCCCACCTGCCTGCTCCTGGCCCCAACCCTTCCAAATCTTTCCTATTCATGGATCAATCCAAATATCTTTTAAATGTTGTAACTGTATCTACATCCACCATTTTCTCACAAAGTGCATTCGATACCTGAACCACACTCTGTGTAAAAAAATTGTCTCTTATGTTTCTTTCAAATCTAACTCACCTTAAAATTAATCTCACCTTAAAATGTGTTCCCTAGTCTTAAATTAGTCCATCTTAGGAAAAAGACCAATACCATCAACTCCATCCATACCTCTCATTATTTTATAAATTTCTATCAGGTCACCTCTCAATGTCCTACACTCCAGTGAAAAAAGTCTTAGCTTATCCAACCTTTCTTTGTATCTCAAACCTTCCAAACCTGGTAATATCCTGGTAAATCTTTTCTGAACCCTCTCCAGCTTGATAAAATCCTATTCTATAACTGTGTGACTAGAACTGGACACAGTATTCCAGGAGATGTCTCACCAATGTCCTGTACACTCAATATAATATCACAATTCCTGTACTCAAAGGACTGAGCAATAAAGACAAGCATGCCAAATGCCTTTTTAACCATCCTGTCCACATGTGACACAAACTTTAAAAGACTATGTACCTGCACCCCTAGGTCCTTCTGCTCTACAACACTACCCAAGGCCCTACCATTAATTGTATAAGCCCCATTCTTGTTTATTATACCAAAATCCAACACCTCGCATTTATCCAGAATGAACTCCATCTGCCATTTTTCAGTCCATTGACCCATTTGATCAAGATTCCTTTGTAATCTTAGAAGTCCCTCTTCACTGTCTATTTTGCAATCAATTTTAATGACGTGAAGGTGACGGTATTGCACTGGGGTGGACAAAGTTAAAAATGAGACAACACCAGGTTATAGTCTACCAGGTTTATCCCTATCTGATGAAAGGGCAGTGCTTGTATTTCCAAATAAACCTGTTGGACTATGACCTTGTGTTGTCTGACATAACTTTGATCAATTTTGATGTCATCTGCAAACTTACTAACCATATTCTGTATTCTCATCCAAATCATTTAGATGTGAAACTTTTGGTTTAAACTACTTAAATATTATTGAAAAGAGTGATGTGTGCTTGAGCTTTTCATCAGGACAAATGCAAAAATGATAAATCTCAAAAGATTGCACAAAATTTAATAATGATTCACAAAAGGATGTTGATTAATTGGCAATTGACTCTTATTGGCTAAGGCGTTGACATTGGAGACAGCACTGGCACACCTCAGGCCCCCAGATAATTTGAAAAGGCACTAGGCAGAATGTGATGTTTAACACAGATGACAATTCAATGCCATGGTTAAACTTTAACCTTTCCCTGAAATTGGACTCTTTACTTCCCCAGAACCACCCCTAAGCTAATATTCATTCCCAATGGTTTGGTCATTTCTAATTCTAGAACTGACTTTCAGGTTGAGCATTACATAGCGATCTCTTCCAATTAGCCCAGTCCAGGCAAATCACCCAGGTTCTACTAATTCCTGACAAATTTGCTTTCTATCATCTGACACACATTTTCTCCATAGTGAACAGTATAGTCAGCATTTTCTCTGTCTCAGGTACAGAACTGGCTGCTCATGTCTTTCCACTCTCTACCTCTCAGGTGAATGCAGGCAGATATATGCCTGACAGGCAATTTTCTGCCAACGATTTTTCAATCCAGGTTTGTGTATTGCCATTAACACCAAAGGTTCTAATTTTGTAGAGTGTTATGGACCCCCTCAAAACATTTCAAGAAAGATGCCCAGACCCTAACTTTGCCAGTTGTTTTAAGCAGGTGTGATGTGGATATTCCAGGAGTGATGCAGCTGGTCAACCCAAATACTTTCAAATAAAACAGAATTTATTTACATGATTACTGTATGGAACACAAACAAAAGAGAACAGAGTACAGATTAACTTAACCTATCTGAAAACTCAACAGATTATCCCAACTTAATGATGCTGTTCCAAATAATCCCCTAAACACTCCTTGACACATTAGGTAAAATCAAACATAGGGTCTTACAGGAGAGAAGCCAGAGAGAGAAGAGGATCAGCATCTTCCTGCTTCTCTGGGGTCCAGTAGCTTTTTTCAACTCTGACGGCCAAAACCAAATCTCACCAGAAAAAAGATGAGCTGGGAGAACTGGCCCCCACTTTCATTGTGCAAGTGTTTTTATTTAACTTAGAAGCCTTTTGCCTGAGGCAGTATCTGTTAGCTATAATCAAATTGGCCCTAAAACCCTTCAACTTAGACTTTTCATAGTTTGTGTCTTTTACAAACTTTCTGAAAAATAAATCAAGGACAACATAACCTTGTTAAAGGAACAGCATTGTCAAAAGAGAAACCTTTTAGATATTCTTCTGAAAATAATGAAATCAAGTAATGTAAGGGAATGACAGGAGGATGGAGCTCAGGATTATCAAATCAGCCATGATCTCATCGACTGGTGAAGCACATTTGATGGGCCTGCTTCTGCTACGATGGCTTATGTATTATTTTTGTTACAATGACAGATTTGCCTCATGATTTTAAATTCAGGTTAGGTTCACTCTCATTAATTTTATTTGTTATTTAACATGAAGATTTTTCATTCCTTTGAAAAACTCACAGGAGTTCGAATCATTGATGTGTACACTTTTAAATGGCAGCCTTCACACTGATATAAAAAGACAGTGAATAGCTACAAAGACATATCCTTATGGATCTTTCTGTTTGTGGGAAAAATACTTGACACGTCATTCCATTTCTTTTCCTGCTTCTTTGTGGAATTTTCTTCTTTCTACTCCAGTTTCCAATGTTGTTGTTAAAGGTTGTTAACCATAAATACCTTCTAGTCCTGAGCAACAGCTTTAAGGCTTGATAAGTGAGTGATTCCTTTCTCTCAGCTGATGGTTTCCAGAGTATTTCTTACTTTTTCTGTACTTGAATGGATGTAAAGATCAATTTGAGCCCCTATATTTAGGATCTATATTTGCTATCAATGCATGATAGCTAGCTCAGAAAGGTTTACCTAAGCTCCGCTTCTGGGCTAGTATTAGAACCATAAACAGTAGTCAACAAAATCAAAATCCTTTTGAAGTAAGCCTACACAGTAGACAAATCACCTGAGTAACAATTCAGCTTAGGGCAATTCAGAGCTGCCTGCTGAGCTGAATAATATTGTGCAAGTCCAGAGATTAGTTTGTCTCAGTATCATTATAGGATCCAATTGCTTCTTATGGTTTAAGAGACAAAATTTAACTGTTTCAGTGCTGGATTTGAAAGCATATCAACAGAAACCACCTTGACTACACAATAAATTGCAAAACAGACTCAGAGCATGAAAAACACTGAATATGAAAACAGTTACAAAATGCAAATTCAGTGCAAGAATGGCAAACATAATAAATGTCTCTTCAATACTGATAGGAATTTAATATTAAAAGAAATGGCAGCATGGTGTTCATTTCACTGTACTGGCATTATTTTCTAGTCCTTGACATTGGCTAGTGGAAAAAAACCAAGGAGGCTAACAAATTTTTTTTGTGGCATGTCCTCATTCCATTGTCACCCAAAGGACTAGCCACACTACCATACATCAAAAACATTTCTGAACTGACAGCCAGACTACTGCGACCACTAGGACTCATAACAGCCACTCTCAGACAACTCACCAGGACGAAGGACCCGATACCCAGCATGAGAAAAACCAATGTAGTGTGTAAAATCCCATGCAAGGACTGCACAAAACACTACATAGGACAAATAGGAGGACAGCTAATGATCCGCATCCATGAACACCAACTAGCCACGAAACTACATGACCATATATCCTTAGTAGCCACACACTCAGATGACAAGCAACATGAGTTCGACTGGGACAACACTACTATTATCGGACAAGCCAAACAGAGAACAGCCAGGGAATTCCTAGAGGCATGGCACTCATCCACAGATTCAATCAATAAGCACATCGACCTGGACCCAATATACCGGCCACTGCAGCGGACAGCTGGAACTGACAACCGGAAGCGGCAGATACAAATCACTATAAATGCCAGAGGAAACATCACAGAAGCGCTTCACAGGAGGCTCCCAAGCACTGAGGATGTCACCTAGACAGGGGACGAAACGTCTGCAACACAAATTCCCAGCACGGCAAACAGAACCACAACAACTAAAAAAGATGGTAAGAGCAGCTTAGAACTCCTTCCCAACAGCATTGTGAGTATTTTGTCATGAAGGTGTAGGTGTGTACTGTGCCTTTAAGAAAGAGAGGAAGCTGGCAAGGACTGACTGAAAGCATAGAGTTTGCTGAACAATTTAAAATGTAACATTTGGTTGAAACAAATAGCTGGTGTTGCATTGCCATGGAACATAAACAAATTCTAATTCGACCAATCAGTTTAAGTTATTCCCCTGATACCAAAATCCAATTAAATTTGAATTTTACTGTTTGGGATGACATCAAACTAATGAAATGATCTCATATTTTGGGATTTAAATTGGACATTTTGAACAGTTAGGGGGAAGAACAGCATAGAGCACCAACAGGTACAGACTGCTAGCTGAATACCTCTCTGAAAGGTACCTGTCCATAATAAATGTTCTGTAAAAGAAGACTGAAGAAAAGATGACCAAGGAAATACAGAGGAAAATCTACAAAGCAGAATCAATAAAGATGGTTGGTTTTAAAACATGATTATTTTTGTAAATCTTAATCAGGTTTTTTTTAAATTGGACCAGTATTGTAGAGTGGGAGGTGAAAGATGGGTTTAAAGAAAGGAGTTGTAAGTAGTTGTTTTAATGTTCTCTTTTGGACTTAAAGAATAAAATTGTTAATTTTTACTTTAAATACTGAGGCCTGGGATAATTCTTTGCCTCTTGACGTTTAACAGATTACGGCATGAGGTCAGCTTCTCTGTGCGTCGGGTTTGAATTAGCAGAAGGGTTTACCCGTGTCGTAACAATATCTACTGCCATATGGACAGCAGTATTTCATGAAGGAAGCTCACCACCAACTCCTCAAGAACAACTAGGGAGAGTCACTAAATCAATGACACCAACTTCTTGTGAACACCAAAGAAAAAATTCTCTCACTGAAGTTGGAAAGGTCTTTTAAACATTTCATTCCTTTTTGTGACCAAGTACTGCAACGGCAATATTTTTCTAAACTAACTTTCTTCCATTAGTGACTAAATAGTTTGAAGCATATCTAAAAGTATGGACTACACTATATCTGCTTCAAGAAAGACTACCTCAATTCTTGACAATTTATTAATATGTAGAACAAACTAGGTCAATTCTTTAAAGATTAAAAAATGCTGCTTCTTGAGTTCCTCTCCTGAATTTTTACTTTGATTGATCAATGTTATCCACAGTGCAGAACCACATTAAAGCAACTCAAATGGATTCTGAATTTTAAGAGCTAGTTGCCGAGTGAAGTCATGAAATTCTCATTTAATATAACTGGATTTCACAATAACAGGAGTGAGTAGCCATTTGAAGGAATGGGAAATGCAGCAGACTATAATTCGGTTATAGTAAAAAGATCAACTCAAAAGTGGGAAAGTTCTGCAAGAACTGTTGATGCTGTGTACTGTACAGTAATGTCTTAAATCACAAACTGAAAAAATATAGCTTTATGTTCCAGACTATTGACACAATCTTGCTAAGTTTAGGAATATACTCCAAAAACAAAGATCGCAAATACCATTTTGCAGTAGGGAGATATTCTATCCAAGAGAGAAAACAATCATTTCAATTAACATACAAATCCCACAATTAAGACCAGTAAGACTATTTTTTTAAAAATAGGAAGACTGCAATCTTAGTTAGCTTTACTATGGCTTGGTCACTGTTTGATGAATTTTAGTGCGGCTACATGCTGACATCACACAGGACCAATTCGTTGCCCATATAAAATAATTAGCTGTGCAATAACTTGCAAATATTCTTGTTTATACAAATAATTACTATTTAATCTATTTTATTAGCCAGAAAAATAAATACAGCATTGCAAGGGACAATATTTCTGAATTTTGAGTACAAATGGGAAACACTCAGCACCATACTTACTTAACTCCAAAATTCAGAATATAAAAATGATGGACATTTCATTATCTCTGAGTTATATATACTGCCTCTGTTTTCCAAAAAAATGTGCTCTATGTATAAAATGATAATTGTTCAAAGGGTCATAGACATACAGTGCATTATCTGCTGCTGGAACCGTTATCCATGTCTTTGCTGCCCATAGACTCTACTTTCTCCTCACCAACTTCCACTTTGTTGTCCATCAAATCCAATTAAGTCATCATCACTGTTATCACGAACCTTCATTGGCTTCTGGTCAGGTATTGCCTTAGCTTTAAATTTCTTGTCCTTGTCTTCCAATCCCTTCCTGGCTTCAATGTTCTTTATCTGTGCATTTTCTTCCAGCCCTATAATTCAGCTGAGATCACTACACTCCTCCAATTACATTTTAGAGCATAGAACATAGAACAGTACAGCACAGAACAGGCCCTTCAGCCCACGATGTTGTGCCGACCACTGATCCTCATGTATGCACCCTCAAATTTCTGTGACCATATGCATGTCCAGTAGTCTCTTAAATGTCCCCAATGACCTTGCTTCCACAACTGCTGCTGGCAATGCATTCCATGCTCTCACAACTCTCTGTGTAAAGAATCTGCCTCTGACATCCCCTCTATACTTTCCTCCAACCAGCTTAAAACTATGACCCCTCGTGTTAGTCATTTCTACCCTGGGAAATAGTCTCTGGCTATCGACTCTATCTACGCCTCTCATTATCTTGTATACCTCAATTAGGTCCCCTCTCCCCCTCCTTTTCTCCAATGAAAAAAGTCCGAGCTCAGTCAACCTCTCTTCATAACATAAGCCCTCCAGTCCAGGCAGCATCCTTGTAAACCTCCTCTGAACCCTCTCCAAAGCATCCACATCTTTCCTATAATAGGGCGACCAGAAATGGACGCAGTATTCCAAGTGCGGTCTAACCAAAGTTTTATAGAGCTGCAACAAGATCTCACAACTCTTAAACTCAATCCCCCTGTTAATGAAAGCCCAAACACCATATGCTTTCTTAACAACCCTGACAACTTGGGTGGCCATTTTAAGGGATCTATGTACCTGCACACCAAGATCCCTCTGTTCCTCCACACTGCCAAGAATCCTATCCTTAATCCTGTACTCAGCTTTTATATTTGACCTTCCCTTGTGTTTCTTGTGTAACAATGTTGTGTTTTATTCTGGTTTCCATAAGAACTGTCCACAAAGTAAAAAAAAACACTTTTTTCAAAAACAAAAATTTAGTGAGATGACTGCATAATTTCACAGCAAAGTATTTGATACTTGTTGTGAACTCTGTTTTTGTAGCTGTGGGTGCCTGCAATGTGCATGTAATAAGTAGCCAAGGAATTATTTACAAGTGAAGCCGATTGATTCTCAGCTACGTGAGCTGGTTGGAACTTGAAACAACCTACAGTGACACTGGCACAGAGAGAGAAAGACACAGAAAGGTGTACTGTTGTTCTCCTCAGCAGACGTTGTCTGTTCTCTGCAGTAAAAAGAAACTCAGTTTAAACTTGAAGAAAACTAGTTACCTTCCCTGCAGCAGTTACTGCGAGCTGTGACTTTTCAACTGATAGATCAATGACATTTCCAAGTGAATCGGTCACTCTATACTTCTTATAAATGAGAGGATTCTTCCAGAGAAAGGAAACTGAACACCAAGGATCTGGCTATCAGAAGTAAGATCATCTCAGCTTTGAAATAAGAAAGGAAAAATCACTGAAATAACTTTACAAGTTTTTTTCTACTTATGCCAATATCTATTTTTGCTAGTGTGTGTATGTGTGTCACCTTCAAATGGCTACTTACTCCTGTTATTGTGAAATCCAGTTATATAAGTCTAAGGAGAAATTTATAAGGCGATTATTTATTTGTGTTATATGCCAACAGTTTAGAGTCATAGAGATGTACAACATAGAAACAGACCCTTCGGTCCAACCCGTCCATGCCGACCAGATATCCCAACCCAATCTAGTCCCACCTGCCAGCACCCGGCCCATATCTCACCAAATCCTTCCTATTCATAAACCCATCCAAATGCCTCTTAAATGTTACAATTGTACCAGCCTCCATCACTTCGTCTGGCAGCTCATTCCATACGCGTAGGTCTCTTTTATATCTTTCCCCTCTCTCCCTTTAGTTCTGGACTCCCCGACACCAGGGAAAATACTTTGTCTATTAACCCTATCCAGACCCCTCATAATTTTGTAAACCTCTATAACGTCACCCCTCAGTCTCCGAAGCTCCAGGGGAAACAGCCCCCGCCTGTTCAGCCTCTCTCTGTAGCTCAAATCCTCCAACTCTGCCAATATCCTTATAAATCTTTTCTGAACCCTTTCAAATTTCACAACATCTTTTGGAGAGGAAGGAGACCAGAATTGCACGCAATATTCCAATAATGGCCTAACCAATGTCCTGTACAGCCGCAACATGACCTCCCAACTCCTGTACTCAGTACTCTGACCAATAAATGAAAGCATACCAAACGCCTTCTTCACTATCCTATCTACCTGCAACTCCACTTTCAAGGAGCTATGAACCTGCACTCCAAGGTCTCTTTGTTCAGCAACACTCTCTTCGACCTTATCATCAAATGTATAAGAACTGCTAAGATTTGATTTCCCAAAATGCAGTACCTCGTGTTTATTTGAATTAAACTCCATCTGCTTCTTCTCAGCCCAATGGCCCATCTGGTCCAGATCCTGTTGTAATCTGAAGTAACCCTCTTCGCTGTCCACTACACCTCCAATTTTGGTGTCATCTGCAAACTTACTAACTGTACCTCTTATGCTTGCAATCAAATCATTTATGTAAATGACAAAATGTAGAAGACCCAGCACCGATCCATGTGGCACTCCACTGGTCACAGGCCTCCAGTCTGAAAAACAACCCTCCCTCTGTCATCTACCTTTGAGCCAGTTCTATATCCAAATGGCTAGTTCTACCTGTATTCTGTAAGATCTAACCTTGCTAATCAGTCTCCCATGGGAAACATTGTCAAACGCCTTCCTGAAGTCCATATAGATGATATCTACTACTCTGCCCTCATCAATCTGTTTTGTTACTTCCTCAAAATAGAGTCTAATTTTTCTTGCGATGATGATGGCCTTGTACTATTATTGCTAAACTATTAATCCAGAGACCAGGCAATATTATGGGGACTCAATTTGAATCCTATTATGGCAGCAGGAAGAGCTTAAATTCAATCAAAAACGTCTGGAATTAAGAGTACTCTCCACTGTCGATTGTCAGTAAAAAAAACATCTGGTTCAGTAAAGTCCTTTCGGGAAGGAAGCTGCTATATTTACTTGGTCTGGCCTACATGTGATTCCAGACCTATAAGAATGTGGTTGACTCTTAACTGTCCTCTGGACAATTAGGGATGGGCTTTAAATGCTCGTGTAGCCAAGAGTGAATAAAAAAAATTCTTGAAGTTCTTTAATGAGATGGCCTTAATGTCAATAGAAGTCTCAGGTGCTGTTATCTGCACTCACTTACACAAAATTACTCTCTAAGAATCTTTTTGAAGAAAAACCATTACAGCAAATCCAATGAAAAGTACAAATATTGAGGTACTCAATGAGTAGTGATTATTGACCACTATAATTAGTGCATAATTGTACAGCAAGCATGCAGACAATTTGAATTGAATTATGTTTATTTTATCGAATGTACTCAGATGAGTACAGTGAAAAGTTATTATATGAATCTTGGTACAAGGCAAAAGAAAGGAAAACCAAGTTAAAAAGTTAAACATTGCTGTTCTTCTTACGAAAAAGTAGAAAAACAAAGAAACACAGTAACACTTCAACATTACAGTCCATAAGCGCCTAACCATGCTCAGCTCACACTCTCACAAGGGTTTGACATCATCCTGCTACTGTTCTGGACTGCCTTGTTGCATGTTCCTACTCCTGCCACCACCTCAGGCTGCCTGCTCTCACCATTGACCTTCCCAGGCTGCCCGCTCCTACTCTTGTCAATTTAAACAGAAGATGTACTTTTCAAAATCTGCTATCCAGTGCAAGGATGTGCAAAAGCAATATTTCCTACATTGACTGTTTTGCGGTTTATTCATAACATGAATGTAAACACAAAAACATAGAAAAGAAGAGCATGAGGAGGTTATTTAGTTCATCAAGCCTGCTGTACCATACTATATATTCATGCTGATCCTCTGTCTCAACACCATACTCCTCCTCTCTTCCCATACACCTTGACAGTTTATGATTTTACTAGGAAAATCAAGCAAAGGGATTGCTTTCTTCAAGTAAAATGAGCACTTAGATCTTGAGTTCAGGATAATCCTGGGAGGTGTGGAAGAACTTTAAGGGTGAGGCTCTTTTGAGAAACAGGAGATGGTGAGGAAAGCAGATGCTGGAGAGTCAGAGTCAATAAAGTGTGACACTGGAAAAAGCAAAACAGATCAGGCAGCATCCGAGGAGCAAGAAATTTGATGTTTCAGGCATAACATGATGAGACCTAATGAAGGGTTATGCCTGAAACGTTGACTCTCTTGCTCCTCAGATGCTGCCTGACCTGCTGTGCTTTCTCCAGTGCCACACTTTATCGGGCTGTTTGAGAAATGTCAATTTAAAAATCAAACATTGTAAACTTAATAGTTTCTCTGTTGTTGAGGCTGACAGTGGAGGGGTTTTACAGAGGATGGCAGACCAGAGTCTATAGTGAAGATGTAGGCTTCAATAAATGTTGTGAATATTTCCTTCATAGAGTCATACAGCAACTTATCCACACTGACTTGGTATCTTAAACTGAACAAGTCCCATTTGCCTGTGTTTGACCCATACCCCTCTAAACATTTCCTATCCATGTACCTGTCTCAATGTCCTTTAAATGTCATTATGTTACCCACCTCTATCACTTCCTCTGACAGCTCATTCCATATATGCACCATTTTCTGTGCTTTGCTTTCTCTCCACAAATGCTGCCACTCTTGCCAGGTTTCTCTAGCAATTTCTGTTTTTGTTTCAGATTTCAAGCATCTACAGTTTGGTTTTATTAAGTTTATTCTGTCTGTTTATAAACACGGTGATGTAATGAAAAATTGACTTGAATCACACTGCACATCCAAACAGTAGTCAGGAGTTGGGGCACAAGATACACCAGGAGATAGAAAAGATATGTAGGAAAGGCAAAGATACAGTGATCATGGGGGATTTCAATATGCAAGATGGACTTGGTATTGAATTGCAAGAAAAGGAATTTGTGGAATGTCTGCAAGATGGCTTTTTGGAGCAACTTGTGGTGGAGCCCACAGGGGAACAGGCAATACTGGATTTAGTGTTGTGAATGAGGCAGACTTGATAAGGGAGCTGAAGGTGAAGGAACCCTAATGAGGACGAGATCATAATATGATTGAATTTATGCTGCAATTTGAGATGGAGAAGATAGAAGTAATGGTATTACAGCTGAATAAAAGCAACTAGAGAGGCATGAGGGAGGAGCTGGCTAAAATTGACTGGGAGAGTAGCCTAGCAGGAAAGATAGTGGAACAGTAATGGCAGGAGTTTCTGGGAGTAAGTCAGGAGATACAGCAGAGACTCATGCTGAGGAAAATGACGCATCACACAGGGAGGATGAGGCAACCATGGCTGACTAAGGAAGTCAGAGATAACATAAAAGCAAAAGAGAAAACATATAATGTGGCAAAGGGCAGTGTGAAACCAGAGGATTGGGAAGCTTACAAAGTCCATCAGAGGGCAACAAAAAAAAGAGAAAATTATATATGAGGGCAAGCTAGCCAGTAATATAAATGAAGACTGTAAGAGTTTCTTTAAATATATAAAGGGCAAAAGACAAGCAAAGAGTGGATATTGGGCCACTGGAAAATGATGCTGGAGAGATAGTCGTGGGGAACAAGGAAATGGCTGAGGAACTGAATAATTACCTTGTGTCAGTCTTCATGGTGGAAAACACGATTAATATTCTCAACATTCAAGAGAGTGAAGAGGGAGAACTGAGTATGGTGGCCATCATCACGGAGAAGGTGCTAATAAAGGTGAATGGTCTGAAATTGGATAAATAACCTGGACCAGAGTTCTAAAGAGATAGCTGAAGAGATAGTGGATGTGTTAATGGTGATCTTTCAGAAATTGTTAGAATCAGGGATGGTCCCAGAGGACTGGGAAAATGCTAACATGATACTCTGTTTAAAAAAGGACCAAGGCAAAAGACAGAAAATTACTGACTGATTAATCTAACCTCAGTCATGGGTGAGATCCTGGAATTCATTGGAAAGGATGAGATTTCTGAATTTTCTGGAAGTGTATGAGAAAATAGGGCAAAGGTCCACATGGTTTCATCACAGGGACATCATGCCTGACAAATCTGTTAGAATTCTTTGAGGAAGTAGGGAGCAGGTTAGACCAAGGAAAGCCAATGGATGTTATCTATGTGGATTTCAAGAAGGCCTTTGACAAGGTGTCTCACAGGTGTAAGATAAGGGCCCATGCTATTAGAGGCAAGGTGCTAGCATGCATGGAAGCCTGTGTGTCTGCCAGAAAGCAGAGACTGGGGATAAAGGGGTCTTTCTCAGGATGGCAGCCAGTGCCAAGTGGTGTTCTGGAAGGCTCACTGTTGGGACCCCAACTTTTCACTTTATACATTAATGATCTAGAAGAAGGAACTGAGGGCTTTCTGTCTAAGTTCGCAGATGATACAAAGATAAGTGAAGGGACAGGTAGCATTGATGAAGTGGGAAGGCTGCAGAATGATTTGGACAGGTTAGGAGAGTGGGCAAAGAAGTGGCAGATAGAATGCAACGTAGGAACGTATGAGGTTATGCACTTTGGTAAGAAGAATAGAGGCTTGGACTATTTTCTAAATGGGGAGAAAATTCAGCAGTCTGAAGTGCAAAGGGACTTGGGAGTTCTAGTGCAGGATTCTCTCAAGGTAAACTTGCAGGTCAGGTCAGTAGTTAGGAAGACAAATGCAATGATGACATTTATTTTGAGAGAACTTGAATGTAGTAGCAGGGATGTACTTCTGAGGCTCTATAAGGCACTAGTCAGGCCATATTTGGAGTACTGTGTGCAGTATTGGGCCCCATATCTCAGGAAGGATGCACCGGCCCTGGAGTGTGGTCAGAGGAGGGTCATGAGAATGGTTCCAGGAATGAAAAGCTAAACATATGAGGAATGTTTGGGAACTCTGGGTCTATACTTGATGGAATTTAAAAGGTTGGGGGGGGGGGGTGGAATCTAATTGATCCTTATAGAATACTTAATGGCCTGGACAGAGTGGATGTTGGGAAGATGTTTCCATTGGTAGGAGAGACTCAGACCCAAGTGCATAGCCTGAGAGGGAAGACCTTGTAGAACAGAGATACGGAGAAATTTCTTCAGCCAGAGAGTAGTGATTCTATGGAATTTATTGCAACAGAAGGCTGTGGAGGCCAGGTCATTAAGTATATTAAAGACTTAAATGCATTGGTTCTTGATTATCAGGGGATCCATGTTTACGGGGAAAAAGCAGGAAAATGGGGTTTAGAAACTTATCAGCCATGATTGAATGGCAGAACAGACACGATGGGCTGAATGGCCTGATTTCTGCTCCTATGTCTTACGGTCTTAATAACCACAGGTTTGTTAAGATGTAATACCAATATTTTAATGAAAATAGCGTACTGTTCCTTGCCCATAAGTGAGTCAGTGGTTCTCTGTGGGCAGACACTTCAAATAATACAGTTCTAGCAGCTACCTGTTCTCATTTTATCTGGTTTTAACGCAGATTATCCAGAAGTTATAACTTTTTTTTAGCATTGAGCAGTAACGTAACTAGGGGGCCACATAGATCAGAGTGTTTCCTTCAAAACAGGCAGTACTCACTTCTCTCTCAGACTCACCCAGCAACATCAGCGAAAGTGGAACTGTATCATTTTAGTGCTGCAAAAATGCTGAGTCTGCAAAAATGTGTCTTTCACAAGTGCATAATATATATTTTCTTTTGTTTGCAAATTTCAGTCTAAAATAGTTGGTATGGTATTTCGACAAAAATGGGTCTTCTAGCTTTCTGCTAACACTGACTTTTATTCTATAGTTAGTGAATCACAAAGCATGGAGGTACAGCAGGGTTTTACGATCAAACTGGAAGACAGGCAAGTGAGAAGAATGTTGCACTTGTGACAAGTTTCCAACTCAGTTGTGCCACATCTGTAGAGGCCAAGTGAGGGAGTATTACAACATCCCTAAGAGAAAGTCTTGCTTTTCTTTCTGCGAAAAGCAGCTGAATATTCTTTTAAGCAGATGCATAAAAAAAAGTTTGCCTTTCTTGAATCACAACAAAAATAAATTAATAAATCCATTTGTAAAATGATACACTAGCTTGGCCAAAACAGAAATATCTTCAGGCATTAAAATCTCTGCGAAATTGTTGATTTACATTTGCACAGAATTTAAATCAGCTGAATCCCTTACCCTGTTCATCTTGATGGTAATGCCAACAGCTTTAATGGCAATAGTCCTTGCTGCTAATGTGTTTGTTTATGCCTTGATTAGAAGCCTAAATGCAAAAAGAAACATTCCCCTTTGTTTTAGCCACATTTCTATTGATTTCCCTGCCCTGTTGTACATCCATGGAGCCCGCATTGGCCTTGCCAGCATTGCCAATTTGCTGTGTATCGTTATCACTTGGCTTACACAGTGACCTGATTTTGTCCCAGCCATATCCATCACTGGGTAATCACAACAAAAGTACATGAGAAAGGGTTTCACTTTAGGCCTGTCCAGGAAAAGAACACATGCTGGAGGTTATGTCTTACATGTTGGCTTGTGGTCGACTTCAGACAAACTGAAGGCGAACTGTTTTTGGAACACATCTCACTGGATAAACCAGAATGACTGGAGCAGAGATGTGGCTGGGATAGCAGTTGCTGTTTTCACAGATTTGTATTACTATTGTTACACCTGCAAAAAGGCTAACAAAACTCACCCACTGAATTGTATTCATTATTTAAAAAAGCCCCCTCAAGCAGATAAATTAATTACAGCAGATATAAAGATGAAAAAGTAAAGCTATCTAACAGGCTAGAACAATTACTATAACTAATGGTCTTTCACAGTAATTATATTAAATTTGCTGTTTTCTTATACATGACTTGAATTCAGATACAAATTTCTTAGTCAAATCCCCCAATAGCATTACTTTATGTCCTTGTAAAAGAAAACAGATGACGAAAATGAAGCACAATAGGATTTTAACAAATTAAATGCAGCATTTCTGGAACCCTAGAGGTTTCTTCTGTGTAAAACCTTTCAATTATTCTGACAGGAAGCTTGGTAACAGTGACTTGAAGATCTGATTAATTCATGTAACTTGTCCTTACGCTCGTCAAATCTGACAGTACTACACATTCAGTACATCTGATTAATCTGATTTTATGTATGATATGCAGAGCATTTTTAGATTAGATTTGATTAGATTAGATTCCCTACAGTGTGGAAACAGGCCCTTCGGCCCAACCAGTCCACACCCACCCTCCGAAGAGTAACCCACCCAGACCCGTTTCCCCCTGACTAATGCACCGAACACTATGGGCAATTTAGCATGGCCAATTCACCTGACCTGCACATCTTTGGATTGTGGGAGGAAACCGGAGCACCCGGAGGAAACCCACGCAGACACAGGGCGAATGTGTAAACTCCACACAGACAGTCGCCCGAGGCTGGAATTGAACTTGGGACCCTGGTGCTGTGAGGCAGCAGTTCTAACCACTGAGCCACCGTGCCACGCCTCTTTTTGTTTGCAACATTATTTTCTGTCTCATTACAAAACAGCCCCATAACTGAGGGGCGATCTGTTGGAAGTTTATAAAATAATGAGAGGTTTGGATAGAGTTAATGGTAATTGTCTTTTCCCTAGGATGGGGATTTCAAGACGAGGGGATACATTTTTAAAGTGAGAGAAGAGAAATTTAAGAAAGACCTAAGAGGCAAATGTTTTACAGAGAGGGTGGTTTGCACGTGGAATGAACTTCCTGAGAAAGTTATGGATGCAGGTACAATTACAATGTTTAAAAAACATTTAGATGGATACATGAATATGAAAGTTTTGGAGGGATATGAGCCGGGAGCAGGTAGGTGGGACTAATTTAGTTTGGGATTATGTTTGGCATGCACCGGTTGGATCTAAGGTCTGTTTCCATGCTGTATGACCCTACGACTCTAAGAGGTGCCCTCAGTTTCACAAATTCCAGCATTAGTTAACATTTTTGACTGTTATGATAATCAGAGGTGAGCTGTTGGAGGGGGTGGTTGTGGATGTTCATTTAATGGGCACAATTGATCAAAAGTCCTGAGCAGTGCCCTAGCCCTGTACTCTACAGCTTACAACTGCAATTTTGAATGCCAGGCTTCAATAGACTGACTTCTGCTGGAGATGTGTGAGAGTATGCTTGTGACTGGCAATGTGTCAGAATCCATTTGGAAATGCATCATCAACCCCATATACAAGCAGTCAGATATTGGTGAATTATCTCACTGATGAGTATAGACCATAAAAGTCCATCCAAGATCATTGCCAACTGAGTCAAAACTAACCTGGACCCAGCAATCCACTTGGGTCTCAGCTGCATCACAATCACCAGGCAAATCTCAGACAGCTTAGTTTTATTCAAGGAGATAATCCCTTATATGTAATTATGCGAGTGGACATCAGCCAAAACTGATAAGACTATTGACAGAATCATGCACACCTACAGGATAAATATGCTCTCCAACATGGGATTTAAAGAGGGAATCTACTGTTGTGAATCCAACAGCTGTACATGAACATCACCATTCCAATCAAGAGCTGGGAATTTGGAGCTTTATAACTTAATCTGTATTCAGGTAATGCTATCATTTCTCCCATTGTTGGCCACGGACTGCATCTAATATTTTGGCTGGGGTTGTGGGGGGAGGGGGTAGGGGGGAGGTGTTGGTTGTTAGACCCGGCATGATAATCTCAGGAAACAGAAGCACTCAGGTCAAAGCCTCCTTGCACATGGACAGCATCATTTTCTTTAACTGCATCCGCTGTAAATGCACTGACTATGAGTAGCAATGACCAATTTCAACTGACCTCAAGAACCAAGGTAAACTGAGGCAAGAGTGTTCATTGGAAATTGAATAGATTAATCCTTTGTTCCCTTCACCATTCAGTCAGACTCTTTAATGATACTTGGTATATGATTTAGAGTAGTTGATGTGAGTGCTAACGACTGGAAGGGGTAGCTATGGTCAAACGAAAACTGGGCACATGAGAATGGCAGTCCCTTGTGAAGAAGAGTAAGAAACTTTGTAGAACTGTGAAATGCAAGAAAGCAGAAAGGAAATTGGTTCTTAAAGTATTGCAGAAATGGAGTGGCTGACAAAAGTGACTGTGATTTCAAGCCCAACTTCAGGTCTTAAGATAGATCCTAGGCTGATGTATCAGTATAATTCTAAGAACGCTTTGTTTTTTTTGAGGCGGGGGTAGAGTTGGAAATGTACTCCATTCAGTTCTAGTGAAGTCAGTGGAACACGATATTGAGAGGAGGATAGAGTGGGCACTCACAGTGATAATAGTAGCTTTGTCTATAACAAAAACAGATATTGTTGGAAAACTTCAGCAGGTCTTGTAGCATCTGTGGAGAGAGAGCAGGATCAACATTTTCGGTCCAGTGGCCCTTCTTCCTTTTAATGCCCAATTATGATGATCATTAATGTCTCAGCCAATCGAGTATTGAATTGGACTTAAAGATCCCAAGTCATTATCCAAAAACATCAGAAGAATTTGTGAACTAATTTTTTTTATTCATTTGTGGGACTGGGTGTCACTGGCTGGCCAGCATTTATTGCCTGTTCCTAGTTGCCCTTCAGAAAGTGGTGGTGAGTTACCTTCTTGAACCCCCATTGGGTCCACCTGCTGTGGGTTGACCGACAATGCCATTAGGGAGAGAATTCTAGGAATTTGACCGAGCGACAGTGAAGGAACGGTGATATACTTCCAATTCAGGATGGTGAGTGGCTTGGAGGGGAACTTGAAGGTGGTGGTGTTCCTATATATCTGCTGCCTTTGTCCTTCCAAATGGAAGTGGTCGTGGGTTTGGAAGGGGCTGTCTGAAGATCTTTGGTCAACTTCTGCAATGCATCTTGTAGATAGTACACACTGTTGCTATTGAGCATCGGTAGTGGAGGGAGTGTAGTGCCATCAAGCAAGCTGCTTTGTTCTGGATAGTGTCAAGCTTCTTGAATGTTGTTGGAGCTGCACTCATCCAGGCAAGTGGGGATCATTCCATCATACTTTGACTTGTTGAAGAAGACTTCAAACCTGAAAAGCATTCTTCAATTACACAACTGCCTCATCAGCCCACTTTGCTCTTAACTTCTGCCAATGTGCTCCTCCAGGAACTCTTCATCTCTACTGGCCAACGTATTCTGCATTGCTTTAGTGATTTCTTCCAATCCAAACCCTTTCCTCCTGAAGATCTTCAATCTTAACCTGAGTGTTGTTTCATCTGTTCATTCTGGTCAAATTCCATGCCAGTACATTACTCAGGTTAGTCCTTCACATTCAACACTTTCTTTAAGGTGGACACTGCACCTTCTGTGTAACCACAGTCTATAGTCTAAGAAGTGGTCCAATGCGAGATTTTTGTTTCTCTCTACATCTAAATATAACATTTAGATTGGCACATATAAAAACAGAGAACTTTTTTGCCAAATCTGGAACACACATATATGCAGAGAATAGCTGCATGCATCTTCAGCCTTCCAATAAAATCATAACTTAATACCTATGTATTTTAGATTAGATTCCCTACAGTGTGGAAACAGGCCCTTTGGCCCAACAAGTCCACACCAACCCTCCAAAGAGCAACCCACCCAGACCCATTCACCTCTGACGAATGCACCAAACACTAGGTTAGTGTGTGACCTAGGAGGAGAAAGTGAGGTCTGCAGATGCTGGAGATCAGAGCTGAAAATGGCATAAGCCCTTCTTCAGGAAGCTGGATGCTGCCTGACCTGCTGCGCTGTTCCAGCGGCACATTTTCAGCTCAGTAGTGTGTGACCTAACCTCTTTAGAATGGCCAATTCACCTAACCTGCACATCTTTGGACTGTGGGAAGAAACCAGAGCACCCGGACGAAACCCCCGCAGATATGGGGAGAACGTACAAACTCCACACAGACAGTTGCCCGAAGCAGGAATTGAACCCGGGCCCCTGGTGCTGTGAGACAGCAGTGCTAACCACTGAGCCACCATGCCTTTGGTGTTCTATCGAGACATGTTTAGCAAACTCTCAATTAACATTTCAGATGTTCATGAAATTTTTCATTACCTTCCACTACCTGCCAACTCTTGTAACTCAGATCAAAATATGCAAATCACCATAGCACTCCACTCCTGCCCACTATTTCAAAACAATGCTTGCCATCTCTCCCCAGATGCAAAAGACTGCTCTCAACTAAGAAAAATCTATACAGACACTACAAAGTCAGTCATTTTGTCATCTTAAAAGCCCTCCTCCCCTCCAATAACTTTTTCTCCTCATCAACATACGGGATCTAGAAAAAGAGCAATTCAACTCTAAAGCGCACAAAAAACATCCCTGCTAAAAGATACAGGAAGTGCTACAAAAGATGAAGTCACATGGTATGGGGATGAGCTGGCAAGATGGAAACTGGCTTAGTTATAGAAGACAGTGAGTAGTGAAGGATGCTTTTTGGAATGGAGGGTTGTGACTAGTGGTGTTCCACAGGGATCAGTGCTAGGACCTCTGCCATTTGGAGTCTACATAAATGGTTTGGAGGAAAACATAGGTGGTTCAAGCAGTAAGTTTGATACAAAGATTGGTGAAGTTGCAGATAGTGAGGAGGATTGTCAGAGGTTACAGCAGGATATTGGTAGAAAAATGGCAGATGGAGTTTTTTCCAGAAAAATGTCAGGTGATGCAGTTTGGAAAGTCAAGTACAGGTGGAAATTATACAGTGAATGGCAGAACCCTGAGGAGTATTGATATGCAGAGGGATCTGGATGTGCTGGTCCACAGATCACTGAAGCTAGCAGCTTAGGCAGATAAGGTAGTAAAAAAGGCCATTGACACGCTTGCCTTCATTGGAAGGGACATTGAGTATATGGGTAGGCAAGTTATGCTGCAGCTTTATAAAACTTTAGTTCGACCACCCCTGGAATATTAAGTACAGTTCCAGTCACCTCACTACCAGAAGGACCAGAATGCTTTAGACAGGGTACAGAAAAGGTTTACCAGGATGTTGCCTGGTATGGGGGATTTTAACAATAAAGAAAGGTAGGTAGAATAGGTTATTTTTCACTGGAACACAGCAAGTTGAAGGGTGACCTGATAACATTTTATAATATTGTGAATGGCATGGATAGTGTGGAAAATATAAGGCTTTTCCCCAGGGTAGTGGGGTCAATTACTTGGGAGCAGAGGTTCAAGATGTGGGGTGAGTTGGAGTTTAAAAGAGATGCGCAAGGCAGATTTTTCACACAAAGGGTGGTGTGTGGCCGGAACACGTTGCCAGAGGAGGGGGTGGAAGCAGACACAATAGCAGCATTCAAGAAACACGTGGACGAATACATGACTAGGAAAGTTAAAAATCACACAACACCAGGTTATAGTCCAACAGGTTTAATTGGTGATAGCTAGACAACATATTGTCTAGCTATCACCATTGTTAACAGCTAACCCGAGAATGCAACTTTAAAAAAAAGGGTTTTGTGATTTACACATGAAAGAACTGAAACTATCACTGTATTCTAACAGATGAAAGGCTTAACAGACAATCAATTCTTCAATGTATAATTTCAGTTACATCACACTGCAAATTTTTGCTATAAATTCTGTGTTACGATCGAGCCCTCCACTATCACCTGATGAAGGAGCGTCGCTCCGAAAGCTAGTGTGCTTCCAATTAAACCTGTTGGACTATAACCTGGTGTTGTGTGATTTTTAACTTTGTACACCCCAGTCCAACACCGTCATCTCCGAATCATGACTAGGAAAGGAATCGAGGGTTATGGATCCTATAAGTGAAGACAGTTTTAGTATAGAAGGGCAAAATGTGTCAGCAAAGGCTTGGAGAGCCTGTGTTCTGTGTTCATACTCCTGACCTGTGCTTTGTAGATAGAGTCATAGAGATGTACAGCATGGAAACAGACCCTTCAGTCCAACTCGCCCATGCTGACCAGATATCCTAAATTAATCTAGGAGAAGTGCTGCTGGAGATCAGTCAAAAAGTGTGGTGCTGGAAAAGCACAGCTGGTCAGGCAGCATCTGAGGAGCAGAAGAGTCGATGTTTCGAGCATAAGTTCTTCATCAGTAATGTGTAAATTAATCTAGTCCCATTTGCTAGCACTTGGCCCATATCCCTCTAGACCCTTCTTATTCATGTACCCATCCAGATGTCTTTTAAGTGTTGCAATTATACCAGCCTCCACCACTTCCTCTGACAGCCCATTCCATACACATACCATCCTCTGCGTGAAAAAGTTGCCGCTTCGATCCCTGTTAAGTTTTAAATCCTAAATCTTCCCGCTCTCTCCCTAAACTTTTACCCTCTAGTTCTGGACTCCCCCACCCCAAGGTAAAGACCTTGACTATTTGCCCTATCCATGCCCCTCATGATTTTATAAACCTCTATAAGGTCACCCCCTCAGCCTCCGACGTTCAAGGCAGGCTTTGAAGAGTCAGGAGGTGAGTTACTTGCCGCAGTATTCTTCATTTCTGACATGTTTTATAGCCACTGTGGCCTAGGTTGATGTCAAGCGATCAGTTGGCTTCAGTTCTTTGAGACTTTACAGTGATTGGTACAACTGAATGCTTGCTAGACCATTTCAGTGAACAATTGAGAGTCAACCACATTGCTATGGATCTGGAGTTACATATAAGCCAATCCAGGTGAGGATGACAGATTTCTTTCCCAGAAGAACATTACCTTAATCAGATGGGTTTTTCTGACATTCTACAATGATTCAATGGTTATCAGTTGAATCTTAATGCCAGATTTTTTTAATGTGTATCAATCAAGCACTCTGTAAGGTATCAATACTTCACATTTCATTGAATAAATAATTTGCAAATTATCCACAGGAATGATTTCTGTTCATGCTTAGAGTCATAGAGATGTACAGCATGGAAACAGACCCTTTGGTCCAACTCGTCCATGCCGATCAGATATCCCAACCCAATCTCGTCCTCCCTGCCAGCACCCGGCCCATGTCCCTCCAAACCCTTCCTATTCTTATACCCATCCAAATGCCTTTTAAATGTTGCAATTGTACAGCCTCCACCACTTTCTCTAGCAGTTCATTCCATACAAGTACCACCCTCTGAGTGAAAAAGTTGCCTTTTAGGTCTCTTCTATATCTTTCCCCTCTCACCCTAAACCTATGCGGCCCAGTGGCTCAGTGGTTAGCACTGCTGCCTCACAGCGCCAGGGACCCGGGTTCAAATCCTGTCTCAGGCAACCCTCTGTGTGGAGTTTGCACGTTCTCCCTGTGTCTGTGTGGGTTTCCTCCCATAGTCACAAAGATGTGTAGGTCAGGTGAATTGGCCATGCTAAATTGTCTGTAGTGTTAGATGCGTTAGTCAGGGTTAAATGTAGTGGAATGGGCCTGGGTGAATTGCTCTTCGGAGGGTCGCTGTGGACTTGTTGGGCTGAAGGGCGTGTTCCCACACTGTAGGTAATCTAATCTATGCCCTCTAGTTCTGGACTGCCCCCACACCAGGGAAAACACTTTGCTTATTTATCCTATGCATGCCCCTCATGATTTTATAAACATCTATCAGGTCACCCCTCAGCCTTCGTCACTCCAGGGAAAACAGCCAGTCTATTCAGCCTCTCCCTATAGCTCAAATCCTCCAATCCTGGCAACATCCTTGCAAATCTTTTCTGAACTCTTTCAAGTTTCACAACATCTTTGCGATAGGAAGGAGACCATAATTGCACACAATATTCCAACGCTGTCCGAATCAATGTCCTGTACAGCCACAACATGACCTCCCAACTCCTGTACTCAATACTCTGACCAATAAAGCATACCAAACACCTTCTTCACTATCTTATCGACCTGCGACTCCATTTTCAAAGAGCTATGAACCTGCATTCCAAGGTCTCTTTGTTCAGCAACATTCCCTCGGACCTTACCATTAAGTGTATAAGTCCAATTAAGATTTCCTTTCCCAAAATGCAGCACCTCACATTTATTTAAATTAAACTCCATCTGCCATTCCTCAGCCCATTGGCCCATCTGATCAAGATCCTATCGTAATCGGAGGTAACCTTCTTCGCCGTCCACTACACCTCCAAATTTGGTGTCATCTGCAAACTTACTAACTATGCCTCTTATGCTCACATCCAAATCATTTATACAAATGAGGAAAAGTAGTGGACCCAGCACCAATCCTTGTGGCACTTCACTGGTCAGAGGCCTCCAGTCTGAAAAACAACCCTCCACCACCACTCTTCTTCTACCGTTGAGCCAGTTCTGTATTCAAATGGCGAGTTCTCCCTGTATTCATTGAGATCTAACCTTTCTCACGAGCCTCCCATGGGGTACCTTGTCGAACGCTTTAATGAAATCCATATAGATCACATTTATCACTCTGCCCTCATCAATCCTCTTTGCCACATCTTTAAAAAACTCAATCAAGTTTGTGAGACATGATTTCCCATGCATAAAGCCATGTTGACTAGCCCGAATCAATTGTTGCCTTTCCAAACACATGTATATCCTGTCCTTCAGGATGCCCTCCAAAAACTTGACCACCACTGACATCACGTTCACTGCTCTATAGTTCCCTGGTGTGTCCTTACCACCCTTCTTAAACAGTGGCACGTTAGCCAACCTCCAGTCTTCTAGCACCTCACCTGTGACTATCAATGATATAAATATCTCAGTAAGACGCCCAGCAATCACTTCTCTAGCTTCCCACAGAGTTCTAGGGTTCACCTGATCAAGTCCTGGGGATTTATTCACTTTTATACGTTTCAAGAAATCCAGCACTTCCTCCTCTGTAATATGGACATTTTTCAAGATGTCACCATCTATTTCCCTACATTCTATATCTTCCATGTCCTTTTCCACAGTAAATACTGATGTAAAATACTCATTTAGTATCTGCCCCATCTCCTGCGGCTCCACACAAAGGCCACATTGCTGATCTTTGAGGGGCCCTATTCTCTCCCTTATTACTCTTTTGTCCTTAATGTATTTGTAAACATCCTTTGGATTCTCCTTCACTCTATTTGCCAAAACTATCTCATGTCCCCTTTTTGCCCTCCTGATTTCTCTCAAGTATATTCCTACTGCCTTTATACTCTTCCAAGGATTCTTCGATCTATCCTGCCTCTACCTGACATATGCTTCCTTCTTTTTCTTAACCAAACCCTTAACTTCTTTAGTTGTCCGGCATTCCTTATGCCTACCAGCCTTTCCTTTCACCCTAACAGGAATATACTGTCTCTGGACTCCCGTTATCTCAATTCTGAAGGCTTCCCATTTTCCAGCCGTCCATTTATCTGCGAACATCTGCACCCAACCAGCTTTGGAAAGTTCTTGCCTAATACCGTCAAAATTGGCCTTTCTCCAATTTAGAACTTCAACTTTTAGATCTGGTCTAACCTTTTCCATCACTATTTTAAAACTAATAGAATTATGGTCACTGGCCCCAAAGTGCTCCCCCACTGACACTTCAGTCACCTGCCCTGCCTCATTTCCCAAGAGTAGGTCAAGTTTTGCACCTTCTCTAGTAGGTATATCCACATACTGAATCAGAAAATTGTCTTGTATACACTTAACAAATTCCTCTCCATCTAAACCCTTAACACTATGGCAGTCCCAGTCGATGTTTGGAAAGTTAAAATCCCCTACCATAACTACCCTGTTATTCTTGCAGATAACTGATAAATTTGTTTCCCAATTTCCCTCTGACTATTAGGGGGTCTATAATACAATCCCAAAAAGGTGATCATCGCTTTCTTATTTCTCAGTTCCACTCAAATAATTTCCCTGGATATATTTCCGGGAATATCCTCCCTCAGTACAGTTGTAATGCTATTCCCTTATCAAAAATGCCACTCCCCCTCCTCTCTTGCCTCCCTTTCTGTCCTTCCTGTAGCATTTGTATCTTGGAACATTAAGCTGCCAGTCCTGCCCATCCCTGAGCCATGTTTCCGTAATTGCTATGATATCCCAGTCCCATGTTCCTAACCATGCCCTGAGTTCATCTGCCTTCCCAGTTAGAACTCTTGCATTGAAATAAATGCAGTTTAATTTATCATCCTACCTTATTCTCTGCTTTGCCCCTGCCTGCCCTAACTGTTTGACTCACCTTTGTTGTCAACTGTACCCGTTTCAGATTGAAATCTTTCCTCACTATCTCATTGCCCCCACCCCCTGAAAATAACAAAACTATCTGTCCTTCTGGTACAGGTAACCCCTACCCTGGAAGAGATCTCAATGATTCAGATATCTGAAGCCCTCCCTCTTACACCAGCTCTTTAGTCGTACATTCAACTAAATTATCTTCCTATTTTTGGCCTCACTAGCACATGGCATAGGGAGCACTCCCACAATTACAATCCTACAGATCCCACTTTTCAACTTTCTATTTAACTCCCTAAGCTCCCTTTTCAGGACCTGATCTCTTCCTGCCTATGTCATTAGTACCAATGTGGACCACAACCTCTGGCTGCTCACACTCCCCTTTCAGAATATCCTGGGTCAGCTCAAAGATAACCTTGACAGTGACACCATCCAGTGACACCATCCAAGACAACACACCATCCAGGAGTCTCACTCAAGTCCACAAAAATGCCTGTGCCCCAACAAAACAGTCCCCTTTCACTATTGCACACCCACTCCTCGACACTGTTGAACAATAGAGCCAATTGTTGCGTCACTGACTTGGCTGCTGTTGTTGCTTTCCTCTGACAGACAATACTATCTCCCCCCATGACTACTCCAATAGCATCCAAAACAGTATACTTGTTTGAGACAAGAACAGCCACAGGGGACTCCTGTGCACTGCCTGCCTGCACTTCCTGGCGATCACCCATCTATCTGGCTTAAATGTTGGTGTGACCACATTCCCTGAATCCCTGATCTATAAAACCTTTTGCCTCCTGCATGCTGTGCAGAGTCCAACTGCTATAACCAATCCATGCAGTCTGAGAGAAGCTGCAGGTGAGTACACTTCCTGTCGACATAGGGACCTCTCCCTGAAGTCCCACATCTCACAGGAAGAGCATATCACTTCTTTAATTGCTATCACTATTCCTCTGGAATTAAAAGAAAATACCTTAAGTTTGTCTTAATGCTGCGCATCCTCCTCAGCAACTGACCTATTCCTACTTCCATATATAGAAAAAGCACCTCGTTCCTGAAAACATGCAGAAATGAGAAAAAATAAATCCCCTTTCAGTGGATTAAAGCAAACATTCAAAACTTGGATATTTGCAGATTGCAGAGCAAAACTTTTAAGAGCTGGAAACATTGCCACTATTGCCTATATGACATTGTGCCTCTGTAAGTCAGCTTCTGGATCAGTGGTGCTGGAAGAGCACAGCAATTCAGGCAGCATCCGAGGACAGGCCTCGGATGCTGCCTGAATTGCTGTGCTCTTCTGTGGTGTAAAATTCCAAGCAGTGGAATGTGGTGAAACGGTTAAAAATTATGTCCCAATACATGTGTGAATCTAACCGGAATGGAGGTGTTGCTTAGTCCCGTGTGAATCTTCTTATCTGTATGTAACCAGAATGGAATGTGTTTTTTAGCCTTGCTCTGCTGTTCACATGAATGTTTATATCTGGAAAAGAATAAAAAGCTGGAAAAGTCTCCAGTTCGGTGAGTCTGCTCCGGGGTTACGTTTAACCGCCGAGCGTGGGTTGTTGGCAACCGCTCTACAAGAACTGACGGCTCCCAGTTTTTGTAACATGTAGAGTGAGCATAAACCAGACCCGTTGTGCGACACTGCGGGGAATAAAATGCCCATATTCTAGCAGTCTCGCCTCTTGGTCGTTTGTTCTGTGTCAGACTACTCTCCTACGAACCTGACCTTGAGAATTTTTTTAAAACATTTGGCGTAGTCGGGCAGGATCAATCGCAATTGAGGAGAGATTTTGATACAGAACAATGTTTTGGAAAACGACTAAGAAACCAGAAGAACAAACTGTGGAGGTCCCGACCGTCCCGGGATGGCATGGATGTGGGCATGTACGTGGCAGTTTGTTTGAGAAAGGATCCCAGTCCTGCCGAAGAACCCCTTGCCTGGGGTACAGCGGAGGATGTGGGCATGTCCAAAAGGCTGAAGCGGAGTTAACAGAATTGAATGGGATTGAACTGAACTGAACTGAGTGGAACTGAAGTGAATCAAATTGAACGGAACAAAATGGAACTGAGCTAAATTGAATTGAAATGGACGGAACTGAATTGAACACAATTGAATTGAACTGAACAGACCTGAACTGAGCTGAATTGAACTACACTGAATTGACTGAACTGAAATTAACTGAAACGAATTGCATAATGTAACACATGTATTGGGCCAAGCAGTGGAATGTGGTGTAAAATTCCAAGCAGTGGAATGTGGTGAAACGGTTAAAAATTATGTCCCAATACATGTGTGAATCTAACCGGAATGGAGGTGTTGCTTAGTCCCGTGTGAATCTTCTTATCTGTATGTAACCAGAATGGAATGTGTTTTTTAGCCTTGCTCTGCTGTTCACATGAATGTTTATATCTGGAAAAGAATAAAAAGCTGGAAAAGTCTCCAGTTCGGTGAGTCTGCTCCGGGGTTACGTTTAACCGCCGAGCGTGGGTTGTTGGCAACCGCTCTACAAGAACTGACGGCTCCCAGTTTTTGTAACATGTAGAGTGAGCATAAACCAGACCCGTTGTGCGACACTGCGGGGAATAAAATGCCCATATTCTAGCAGTCTCGCCTCTTGGTCGTTTGTTCTGTGTCAGACTACTCTCCTACGAACCTGACCTTGAGAATTTTTTTAAAACATCTTCCAGCACCACTGATCCAGAATCTGGTTTCCAGCATCTGCAGTCATTGTTTTTACCTCTGTAAGTCAGCTGCCAAGCACTGAGAATTGCTGATTATTTTTCCAAGTTAAAAGTCTTGCCTGTTGGCAATTCCCGATGGATACACGAATGCATAGGGCATGAGTCTGAGAGTTAGGTTTCCCACTGAAAGAAGCAATGAGACATCGTCTGCATCTCCCTAATCCCAGACGTGGAGTGGTGAGGAAAAAGAAAGAAGTGCTATGCAGAAATCCACCTTGCCAAGCAGAGCAACAGCTCAACCAGCACTGCAATCCTTGCTTCTTCAAAGTGAAACATGAGGCAAGCAGGTTTTCTGCCTTGGAATGGGTCCTAAGGGTGATCTGCCCTTCAGTACCTCTATCCATCAAGGATGGCATTAACTACCTGAATGGAGAGTGCAGAACTGATCAACCTTTGGGACAAGTTGCAGTGAAAGTAGATTCCTTATAAATATGCACAAAGCAATTGGATGAATCCCTGGCTGACAGGCACTGCAGCATATAAAAGAGAGGTGGGATGTCTTTTGATTTGGTTCACGGTCATTGTGGTCTGTGGAACAAGAAATTCCTTCCCATTTCTTCACTCTGTTTAAAAAAGAAAAGCAACCTGTTGCTTGTTTTGGGAGCCTCTTCAGAGGTGAAGAGATCAAAGCAGTATGCCCAAGCCCATAAGAGCCTTGACATCTGATGGTCTGAAGGTCAAGTGTCGGAAAGAATGCTTCTTCCTGCTTACATGTCAGTGGTGATACTGACTTCTGTGCTCATCACACAATCCAACAGACTGGAAGCCTGCAAGTCATATAGTCATAGAGTCATAGAGCTGTACAGCATGGAAACAGACCCAACAGTCCAACTCATCCATAGTGACCAGAAGTTAATCTCGTCCCATTTGCCGGCATTTGGCCCATATCCCTCTAAACCCTTTCTATTCATACACCCATCCAGATGTCTTTTAAATGTTGTTATTGTACCAGCCTCCACCACTTCCTCTGTCAGCTCATTCCACACATGCACCGCCCTCTGTGTGAATAAGATGCCCCTTAGGTCTCTTTTTAAATCTTTTCTTCCTCACCTTAAACCTATGCCCCTTAATTTTAGACTCTGCTACCCTGGGGAAAAGACCTTGGCTATTCACCCTATCCATGCCCCTCATGATTTTATAAACTTCTATAAGATCACCCACCAGCTTCCGACACTCGAGGGAAAATAGCCCCCGCTTATTCATCCTCTCCCTGTAGCACAAACCCTCCAACCCTGGCAACATCCTTGTAAATCTTTTCTGAACCCTTTCAAGTTTTACAACATTCTTCCTATAGCAGGGAGACCAGAATTGAATGCAGTATTCCAAAAGTGGCCTAATCAATGTCCTATACAACTGCAACATGACCTTCTATACTTAATGCACTGACCAATAAAGACAAGCATACCACATACCATGCACTATTCTGTCTACCTGCTGCTCTACTTTCAAGGAACTATGAATCTACATGCCAAGGTCTCTTTGTTCAGCAACATCACCCAGGCCCTTACCATTAAGTGTATAAGTCCTGCCCCGATTTGTCTTTCCAAAATGCAGCACCTCACATTTACCTAAATTAAACTCCATCTTCCACTCATCAGTCCAGCTACCAATCTGATCAAGGTCCTGATGTAGTCAGAAGTAATCTTCTTGGCTTCCACTACACCATCAATTTTGGTGTCACCATACCTCCGATGTTCACATACAAATCATTTATATAATTGACAAAAAGCAATGGACCCAGTATTGGTCCTTGTTGCACATGCTGGTCATCAGCCTCCAGTCTGAAAAGCAACCCTCCACTACCACACTCTGTCTCCTACCTTTGAGCCAGTTTTGTATCCAAATGGCTAATTCTCCTTATTAACTAGTCTCCCATGGGGATTCCTGTCATACGCCTTACTGAAAACCATACAGATCACATGCACTGCTCTGCCTTAATCAATCCTCTTTGTTAGTTCTTCAAAAACTCAATTAATTTAGTGAGACACAATTTCCCATGCACAAAGCCACATTGACTATAGCTAATCAGTCCTTGCCTTTCCAAATACATGTCCCTAAGATCCTTTCCAACTTCCCCAGGTCTTTACTCCAAATTACCCTTGTTCAGGGTTCTGAAGAAGAATCAAACTGAACCTGAAAGATTACCTCTATCTGTCTCCATAGATGCTGCCAGGTCTGCTGAGTTGTTTTTATTTCAGAATTCCAACAACTGCCGTGTTTCACTTTTATTTAATGAAGTCTGATCTATTGATTGATATGACTGTTGCATGCCATGTTTAGGCTTTCATCAAGCCTATTTCCTTATGCACTGATGACATCTTTGTGTTTTAATGGATCAGGGCACAGAAAATTCTTGGTGCTGAAGGTGAAAAAAATCTTTAATTCACCTCTGATAGCTTACATCTCTTTCTGAATGCAATGGTTCGTATCTGTGTTTTGCCAATCTGCCTGATGCCACGGAAAAAAATCATGGTTAAAGCACACGGAAAAATTATGCACACCATTTCCATGGTTTTTAACGATTTAGCCCACTGAAATTATAAAATAACTGTTGCCAATATTGTAGAGTCTATGTAAAATAACTCTGTTTATTCATCATTACACTTCAACTGTCCAACTTATATGGAAAGATCATATTGACATAACCGATTATCAAATGCACCCATTGAAATGGTTAAAAACTAGGATTTTCAATAATGTTTGTAAGAACTGCAAACAATTTGTAGCTTTGCAGTCTTACATCCATAAATATAAATTACACATCTTCTTTTCTCTGAAACTCATCTTCGCATCACCAGGCTTGTCATGCTCAATCTTGTATTCCCTTGAAATTTGCAGGGTATGCTATTCTTTAACCAGTTGCAGGAATCTGCAGGATTATAGTTCATGGCGATTGGCTTCCATTATTTCCCTTGTCATATTTGTGGTCCAAAATGTGACCTGTGTTCTCCCTCCAGGGGAGGTGATAGTGTTGTGATACGTTGCCCAACTGGAAATTCAGAACCCCAAGCTAACGTTCTGAGCACTGAGGTTCCAATCCCACTATGGCAGTTGATGAAATTTGAATTCAATAAAAAAACTAGAATTAAAAATTGGCCTAATGGTCACATGACCACAGGTTATAGTCCAACAGGTTTATTTGAAATCACAAGCTTTCGGAATGCTACTACTTCATCATGTGAAGGCACACTCCGAACGCTTGTGATTTCAAAAAAACCTGTTGGACTATAACCTGGTGTCGTTTGATTTCTGACTTTGTCCACCCATTCCAACAACAGCATCTCCACATCATGGGCTAATGGTGACCATGCAAGGACTGTTGATTATTATTTAAAAACTATCTAATTCATTTAGGGAATGCAACTTTCCATCCTTACTCTGTCTGTACTACATGTGACTACAGACCCATGACAATGTGATTCCCTCTTACCTGCCTTCTGAAATGGCCTTGTAATCTGTTCAGTTCTATTGCAATAAATGCTGGCCTAGCCGCTGATGTATTCGTACCATAAACAAATAAAAAGAACTTTAGGACAGATATCACCACAATTTTATTAGTGAACTTGTGTCTCGTTATAAAAGTACCATTATAGGCCATCCTCTGCTTTACCACTTACTATTTTATCAGTTGTCATGCTGATAATAAAATATACATAATTAATCTTTACATCTCATTAACTACCTTAAATGCCTTGGACTTTGGTTTGAGAGAAAACAATTGCAAATGAGCTAAGACATTTTAAAATTATAAGTAATTTGGCCTGAAAGTAGCCAAACTTTATACGAATTTACAAAGGAAAGTTAAATAACATGGCTCAAACTATCTACCACATTATGAAATAGCTATCCAAGGGTAATTGGTGGACATCAACATCTGGAATGCATAGCTCACCATGAGACCTTCAAATGTGTGTGAGGATGTTTTCGACTACAGATATTGTTGCGACAAAGATTTACATTCAAAAAGTCATTATCCAAATAGGAGATTTGAAATATCTGTAATCACCTAAAAGGATAACAAAGAATCTTTTACAATTGACCATTGAAATTTATTTCTTTAAAATGCATCACTCCCATTGTGGTCCAACAACAACTATGCATACAGAGAACCTCCCAGTCCCCACTGTGAGAAACCATCACTGTAAGATGTGGTTGTGGTTACAGAAAGAACTAACATCCATTAACAATAAGGAGGACTCCACACAGAATGCAACATCTCTCAGCCTCTCTTTCAAAATGTTATATTTGGCTCTGCAAAAATGATTAACTCCGAAAAAAATCTGCAAATTGAGATCTTTTGAAATCTGCTATGTGCAAATACGTCCAGCAGAATAACTGAGCCAGCTCAGCCATAACTTTCCACTGGAAACTAAAGATCAATATCAGAATGGAGAGTTTATTTCACCTAAATGTAATCAATTTTAATTCTAAGTATGTCATAGAATTCAGGGTGGGATTTTCATTTTCCATAATGTACCTTTTTGCTGAGTAAATTTATAATAAATGTACCTCCTTCATTTTAATTACCACAAGAGGTCTGTCTGGTTTGTTAAGTCTTATTGCAGGTTTTAAGTACATACTGAATTGTGAAACAGAATTTGTTTAAATGTTTAAAACTCTGTTACACCAAACTTAGAAAGGGAGGAATTTATTCACTTCAGTGGACTTAGTCTTAATATTTCCAAAAAAATCAAATTTTACGACTGCCTTTTGAACCGCAAAGCTTAGGTTTCTCTTTCCTTTGAACTCAAATACAAAATACCAAAAAGAGACTTCCTACCCTTCACTGCACTCCCTCTAAACACTCAATTATCTCCCTTGTTTCACTGACACCAGACTGAAAATAGTGTTCATGATGTGGTTAGAATAAAGATGTGCCTTTGACTGGTATTCAACTGGTTTGGCTCTGTATTAGTTTTGTAATACTGTGCTGCATTTCTTCAATATGCATCGAGTCTAAGGGTGGGTTATTATTTCATTCAAAAGCTATCCCCTCTCACAAGAGTTAAAATTGGACTTGAAGATTTCATAATCACTTTTAACTTAATTGTAAACCATTTCAGTATGATTGATGGGTACATATGTTGCTATATATCCTTCCCATGTGAATACTTTACACTTGGCTGTACTGAATTTTACTCACTGTCGTTCACTTAGCTCACGTATTTTGTTGAGTTAATTCTACAATTTATGAGCTGTCTCCTTCAATTCCATGCCTTTCCTTCGTTGATACCATCTGCAAGTGTAACCAATTAAAACTTATTTTGCAATTCAAGCCATGAGTGTACATTTGAAGATGCAGTGGTCTCAACCATGAGGTCTGAGAATTTCATTCAGTACCTCACCAACACTACCCACCCCCACCATTCTCCAAACTCACCCTACCAGTTATATCTCAAGAGAAAGGTATAAGCGATCCCTATGGAATGAATTGAGTCTGCTGAGTGTGCAGAACTCAGTGGTACTAAAGAGCAAAATCCCTGGAGTTACTAATTTCAATCCAGTACTAGAAAGACAGGTCAAAGAGATCTTGCTTCTTTCTGTACAGATACTAAAGTGCATGCTGAGCATTTCCAACACTTGGTAGTTTTAGCCCAATTTTAATGTAATATTTAAATTAGTGCTGGGTATACTGGGAAGGAACCAGATCTTCCATGAATTAATGTGTTGCAGATCAACCTCCTACAATGTAATGGGCAAATGATAGGTAAAACTAAAGGCATAAGGAATAAGGACAGGAATAGTCTATCTGGCCCCTTTATGCCTGCTCTGCACTTCAACAGGATAGTGCCTGATCTTCTCTCTTTGCTACACTTTACTGCACTATCTTCATATTTCCTTAATTGTTAGTTACGGCTTGAATATCATCAATGACTGTGTAGCATTCCAAATATTCCCAACCTTTGAAAAAATGTCTCATTTCTTCAGAGTGTGGAATGACCAATATTTTGTTTCCAGACCATGTCTTAGATTTATGAATCATGGGAAACGTTCTCCTAGTATTTATCTTTGCCAAGTCCCTAAAACATTTGACATGCTTCAATAAGATAATCTCTTAGTCTCCTACACCCTGGGCAATGGAGGATTAGTCTACACAGTTTCATAGAACAAACCTCTCACCCCAGGAAAGTGCTGGTTTCTGGCAATGGGTGGCTGAATCCAGGGATGGATGAAGTGGTTAAGAAGGCATATGGTATACTTCCCTTTATTAGACAGGCACAGAGTTTAAGAGCAGGATGAGTCATTGAGTCATAGAGATGGATAACACAGAAAAAGGCCCTTTGGCGCACCTCCTTCATGTCTGTCAAAACCAACCACCTAAAGCCATTTTCCAGCAATTAGTCCATAGCTTTGTATGTCTTGGCATTGCAAGTGCACATTAAATATTTCTTCAGTGTTATGAAGGTTTCTGCCTCTTACAGTCAATGAGTTTCAGATGCCCATCATTCTTTGGATTAAAAGGTATTTTCCCATATCTCCTTTAAACCTTCTGCCCTTTTCCTGAAATCTATGCCTCCTGGTCATTGATCCCTTCATCAAGAGGAAATGATTTTTCCTGACTACCTTATCCATGATCTTCATAAGCTTTAATACCTCAATTATGACCCCTCTCAATCTTCTCTGCTCGAAGGAAAGCAGCCTCAAACTGTCCAATCTCTCTTCATTACTGAAACTCTACAGGCTAGACAATATCCTGGCAAATCTCCTCTGCACTCTCTCTAGTGTTATTACATCCCTTCTTTAATATTGGTCCTAGACTTGTGCACACTTTAGTTAGCCTAACCAGCATATCCTCCCTGCTCTTAAACGTTCTACCTTAATTAATAAAGGCAAGAATACCATTTTTCATCCCATTCTCAGGTCATGCTGCATTTTTTCAATTTATTAGTGACACTTAGTGCAAGGGAACACCTCCTACTCCCTTCAATGTTCCCTTCAGTGCCTTGCACCACTCAGAGAAAGTGAGGACTGCAGATGCTGGAGGTTATAGTCAAGAGTGTGGTGCTGAAAAATCACAGCAGATCAGGCAGCATCCGAGAGCAGGAAAATTGGCGGTTCGGGCAAAAGCCCTTCATCAGGACTGAAGCTGGGAGCCTCAGGGATGGAGAGATAAATGGGAGGGGGGTGATGCTGGGGGGAAGGTTGCTGAGAATGCAATAGGTGGATGAGGTGGGGGTGATGGTTATAGGTGAGAGGGAAGGGTGGAGTGGATAGGTGGGAAGCAAGATAGACAGGTAGGACAGGTCATCAGGGCGGGGCTAAGCTGGAAGGTTGGAACTAGGATAAGGTGAGGGAGTCAGGTGGCAAGGGAGTGGCGATGGAGGAGGCCCAGGACCTGTATGGCCTTGGTGGAGTGGGAGAGGGAGTTGAAGTCCTCCATTGCCCTCCCTTACTAACCTCCGCCTGGAGGAAGAGTGCCTCATCTTCCGCCTTGGGACCTTCCAACCCCATGGCATCAATGTGGATTTCACCAGTTTCAGCATTTTCCCTCCCCCACCTTATCCCAGTTCCAACCTCCCTGCTCAGCACCACCCTCATGACCTGCCCTACCTGGCCATCTTGCTTCCCAGCTATCCGCTCCAACCTCCCCCCTTGCATCACTAGCATACTCTTGTGCCTTTCTGCTTTCAGAATGCCAAGTAAATATTTCTCATCACCAGAAGAATTAAACAAAGTCAGCGATGATGATTTCACATGAACAACCACCAGTTCAAATGCTGATATTGCACCTCACAGAATTATTACTGTGCATAAGAGGTTTATTGGCCCATTATGCATTCACTGGCTCTATTTCCTAGTGGTAATCTCATGCCTTTTCACCACATCCTTGCATCCAAAATAAAGACAGAAAGAGAGAGGAGCAGTTTGCACATGATGACTGAGACTTTGGGCATATAAATGAGTTGCAGTCAAGGCACAGGGCTAGGGCACTGCTAGTTCCCTGGCTGAAGTCGTACAAGCTCTGCCATGGAGGACTTTGCTGAATTTCTTTGATGGAGCAGTCAAGAGACAACAACTGGCATGTACCAACGCAACAAAATTCATGGTGCATTGAGAAGGCAGCTGGCTTTGTCCCGAGCTTGGATTTTAGGATGGACAAATCCTGTTGCACAGTCATGGGACAATGCATGATGTCTGATGTCTCAGCATCCAGTATCCAACAACTGACTGAAGGCTGCCAGGAATCTCAGCTTTTGCTCTGCACATTCAGACTGCTGGTATTATGGTTGTATATTATGGTGTGCAAAGGGCCTTTCAGAGTATTGCAATTGCTTTGGAATAGCTATTCTATGCTTAGTTTTATGTTTTCTTTGTGTTGAAGAAGACCATGTAACCATCCATCGCCAAGTGGAATTCACTTGCCAACCAATCAGCACAATGTTTCCTGCAAAATATCCTGATGACCGCAAGATGAGAAACTTTGTCAACTTGTCTCTTTTAGTGAAGTGAAATCCCTGATCCTCCAGTAAATCTCATTTAGACCCACTCCCAAAGCCATGACATCCTTTCTGAAGTATGGCACCCAGAATTTTCAACCTTCTAGCGGGGACGCAATCCAGTATTGATAAGAACCTAGGACCATAAGAAACAGGAAGAGGAATAGGCCATCTGGCCAATGAGTCTGGTCCACCATTCAATACGATCATGACTGATCTTTTCATGGAGTCAGCTCCACTTACCCACCTGTTCCTCTATAACCCTTAAATCCTAGACTGTTTAAATATCTATCCATCTTTGCTTTAAAAACCTTCAACAAGGTAGTGTTAACTGTTTCACTGGGAATTTCATAGATTCATAACCCTCTGGGTAAAGAAGTTCCCCCTCAACTCAGTCCTAAACCTGCACCTCCTTATATCAAGGTTTCACCCACCAATGAAAACAACTTCCCTATTTCTATCTTATTGAGTCCCTTCATAGTTTTATGTGTTTATATTAGATCCCTTCATTATTCTAAATTCCAATGAGTACAGTCCCAGTCTACTCAATCTCTCCTCATGAGCCAACCTTCTCAATTCTGGAATCAACCTGGTTAACCTCCTCTGCATTACCTCCAGTACCAGTACATCCTTTCTCAAGTAAGGCGACCAAAACTGTACACAGTACTTCGGGTGTGGCCTCACCAGCATCCTATACAGTTGAAGCATAACTTTCCTAGTTTTAAACTCTATCCCTCAGCAATAAGGAACAATATTCCATTTGTGATACACGCAGAAGGACACCCAGGTCCCTCTGTGCAGCAGCACACTGTGATTTTCCACCATTTAACTATTAGTTAATTTTTCTGCTATTCTTACCAAAATAGATGACCTCACATTTACAAACATTGTACTCCATCTGCCAGAGCCTTGCCTCCTCACTTAACTTATCTATATCCCTTTGCAGACGTTCAGTGTCCTCTGCATACTTTGCTCTACCACTCATTTTAATGTCATCTGCAAACTTTGACACACTACACTTGGTCCCCAACTCTAACTCATCTATGTAAATTGTGAATAATGATCCCTAAGGCACACTATTAGCCACTGATTGTTCTCTGTTACTTAACCTATCTCCTATTCGTGTTAATACATTACCTATAATGCCACGGACCTTTATCATATGCAGCAGCCTTTTGTGTCACACCTTGTCCAATGTCTTCTGGAAGTCCACCGGTTCCCTGTTGTCCACTGTGCTCATAATGTCATCAAAGAATTCCAGTAAATTAGTTAAACATAATCTGCCTTTCATGAATCCATGCTGTGTCTACCTGATGGGCCATTTCTAGCCATTTGTCTCATTATTTCTTCTTTGATAATAGATTCAAGCATTTTCCCCACTACAGATGTTAAACTCACAGGCTTAGAGTTATCCGTCTTTTGTCTACCTCCTTTTTTAAACAGTGGCTCACATTTGCCATTTTTCAATCTGCCAGAACTGACTCCGAGTCGACCGAATTTTGGTAAAATACCTACTATTTACTCCCGTCATCTCTTTTAGTAGCCTGAGATGCATTCCATTGGGGCCAGGAGACTCGTCTACCTTTAGCCCCATTAGCTTGCCCAACACTACTTCTTTAGTGATAATGACAGTTTCTAGGTCCTCACCTTCCATAGCCTCCTTGTCATCAATTATTGGCATGTTATTTGTGTCTTCCACTGTGATGACAGACACAAAATACCTGTTCAAAGCCTTGGCAATTTCCTCATTTCCCATTATTAAATCCCCCTTCTCATCTCCTAAGGAACTAAAGTTTACCTGAGCCATTCTTTTTCACTTCAGATATTATAAAAACTTTTGCTGTCATTTTTTTATATTCTAAGCTAGTTACTCTCATAATCCATCTTATTTTTCTTTATAGCTTTTCTCGTGGCTTTTTGTTGACCTTGAAAGATTTCCCAATCCCCTATTTTCCCACTAATGATTGCCACTTTGTATGCACTTGGTTTAAATATGATACCCTCCTTTATTTTCTTAGTTAGCAACGGCTGATTTTCTCTTTTCCTACTGTCCCGCCTTCCTTCTCACTGGAGTGATAAAAGGTTTAATATAATTTCCTTACTTCTTTACTTTTTTCCTGTATTTATAGAATCAAAGATTCCATGTACATTCTTCACAGATTTCTCAAATTGTGCTGATATCATTTTAAATGAAGTCCTAAGAAGGGGACACAAAAGAGTGCCAATTGGTACATTTAATGATTTATGTGGATAAGTTCAAAACAAAGATAAAGAAACTTTTTTTCTCTCTCAGACGATTGAGAGTTTTTGGGAATTCCTTTCTTCAAAGGCAGAGTAGAATATTTAAATATTGTTAAAACAGAAGTAGATAGATTCTTGATTTGCATGGGGATGAAAGATTATGCATGAATGTAGAATTGAAGTTACAATCACATCAGCCATAATCTCATTGAATGATACAGTAGTCTTGAAATGCTGAGTGGATTACTTCTGTTCATATATATTTGTTGAATAACAGAAATGCTGAGTGTTCAGGCTTACCAGTTTTACAACTTTGAGCTGTGTGGCAGTCAAGATACACAATGTAAGCTCAGCAATGTATGACTACCTACACTTACAAGGTCTCTTTTCATTCTGTAAAAATGCACATAGCAATAAAGATTCACTTTCCTTAATAAATTAGGATGTACGTTTTGTAGATAGAAATGCAGAATATAGAGATTGATATGAATGCTGGAAAACGGTCAGTCTTTCTACAGTTCATCATTCACTGCAGAGCTTGAATCTAAAGCAACCAACTCCAACTTCAATTTCCTTCCAATTTAGACTGTGGAAAGTACCTTCTCCTTAGTCACCATTGGAAACAGATCTAATTTGCTCCCTTAATTGAATACCCAGAATACTATAATATCCTCATGATGCCCTTTGCATTCTGGGGAAGACATTATACTTTGTTTTCAATTTCCAATTTACATAGGAAAACTAACAGTGCGACTTAAGTTATCTGAACACTTGCATTTACAGGGAAACTGCAAAAAACATAAATTAGGAATGAAATCTGTGAAATTTGAAATGAAATCAGCAATTGCATGGGCACTATTTAGATCTAAATTGAAATCAGTTTCACAGTGGCAAGTTATAGTGGATTAATTCAAGTCAATATTATTTTGACGGCACTAACGTATTAGAATCTGTAGCATAATGAACACTTCTGTTTACATATTTTTGGTGTTTTTAAGACTGAATAGCAAATAAATTATTTTTTAAAATGCACCTTAGGGCAACTTTAAGAGTTAAAATAATTCAAAGGAATTTCTGAAAGAAATAAGAGGGTATCCAGTGTTTGTAGTAAGGATAATTTAATACCTTATAGTGCAAAATAAGCATTATGACAACAAGAAGCATTACTCAACTAAATGGAAATTTATAAAACTCAAAAAAGAAAAGAGGGCAAATTTATTTCTCACTTACTTAGCTCTGCTGACTTTGGTGTCTTTCAAGAAATGAAATAAAACCTACTAATATGCTAAGATGCATATATTTTAATAGTTGAACAAGTTTCAGAATGATTATTAGAGAAACTAAAGCCACAGGCAAATAAATAGGTCGGTTGAAAAGGATGAAGTTAAACTATTTTTTCCCACTAAAAATTTGCATCTGTATATGCCAATAGAAACTGCGAGCTTAGAAAATGTAAATTGTGAAGATCCTTGATGTCTTGTACATAAGTAACTCTTATGACAAGGTGCTAATTTAGAAAAAAAAACAGAAGTATCTGTTTCAATTTCAGGATTGATCTCCTCAGTGAAAGAACAGTACATCCAACAGTCTACATTATAAAGTGTTCAGTTGTGAATGCGAGGCAGGGAAAACATCAGTTTTGGTTGCACTGTAATTGGCTCTACGCTAAACTATTTGCCAAATGTTAAAAGCAGCCAGTTAGGCCACTCTACAGAATTGCCAGAGATAATGGATCTATGAGCTAGATATACTGCCAATTAATTTTGAATTGACAGAAGATTTCTTCTATATATGTGTGACAGTGTCTGCGAGAGACAAGAAAAAAAAATTGAGAAATGTTATATTAAATATGAACAAAATTATGACTGGTTTAAACCCAGATTTTTTTAAATGGGGAGGAAGGGGCAATGGGCATGTATGCAAATTGTTGAATAGTATAGCTACTGATGGCATTGTTTTAGATTGAGAAGTAATCAACTGGTTTGTGGCTGAATCCATCATCCAGATACATGACCAAATTAAAAATGTTCACAAACCTATCTATGAAAATGAAAATTGACAGTTTTGTAAGAAGATATAACTGACTAAATAGCTTTTCTCAATTCTCATAATCAAAATAAAGGTTAAATTGTGAGAAAGAAAGTATTTTTGTGATGAGCACATGCTGATTGACAGAGTGTCAGCAGTAGGTTAAATTTGTGCTGAGTGCAGGCTGAAATGATAGATGTATTAATGTGCAGCCGATCTGTTCATTCCTATGCTTTACCCCACCCTCACCTATTAAACACAGTTGCAAGCCTTGTGTCTGCAACTCTCAGCTCACTCACACAGTTGTGCTGGCTATCAATGGGAGGATAGAGATTGAGGCCAATGGCATTGTTGATGTTCCCAATGATAAGAACAGCTACAGACCAAATCCTGTCTCATCCTACAATCTTCTCTCACTCATAAACTGTAGATGATGTGGGAACAAATGTCTTACTTTTGCACTGCTGAGAAGAGAGAGCATAGCCCAATTTTCACCATGTCAGAAAGCCTCAGCAGATGTTGCCCAAAATTACAAGTTCTACTTCTGAACATGGCATTTCATATTTCCACGGGGGCAGGAGTGAGCTAGCTTGGGCTTCCGAAAGGTTACACCCTAAACGTTGACTTCTCCACCTCCTGTTGCTGCCTGGCTTGCTGTGTTCTTCTAGCCTCCTGACTGTCTACCTTGGATTCCAGCTTCTGCTGTCCTTTTTGTCTCTATGGGTGCCCACAGGCAGCTGAACATTTAGGTGATCAGCTACCTCCACTTAAATTCTGTTTTCATAACTCCACTATGTGGAACTAGATTTTTCAGGACAGTGCCACTAAGAGATGTGCATTTCCTTTGGATATGCAGAGCGAAGAAACCACACCATCCAGTGCATCTTGTAGATGGTACACACTCTGCTACTGATCATTGGTGGTGGAGGGAGTGGATGCTTGTGGATGTAGTGCCAATCAAGCAGGCTGCTTTGTCCTGGATGGTGTCAAGCCTCTTGAGTGTTGATGGGGCTGCACTCATCCAGGCTAGTGGGAAGTATTCCATTGCACTTCTAACTTGTGCCTTGTAGATGGTGGATAGAATTTAGGGAGTCAAGTATTGTGTTACTTGATGCAATAATCCTAGCCTCTGACCTGCTCTTGTCGCCACTGTGTTTATGTGGTGAGTCCAGTTGAATTTCTGGTCAATGATAACTCCCAAGATGTTGATAGTGGGGGATTCAGTAATGGCAACACCATTGAATGTCTAGGAGCAGTGGTTACATTGTCTCTTATTGATGATGGTCATAGCCTGGCATTTGTATGGCACAAATGTTACTTGCCCTTTGTCAGCCCAAGCCTCGATATTGTCCAGATCTTGTTGCATTTGGACACAGACTGCTTCAGGGTCTGAGGAGTTGCAAATGTTGCTGAACATTGTGCAATCATCGGTGAACATCCCGCACTTCCAATCTTATGATGGAGGGAAGATCATTGATGAAGCAGCTGAAGATGGTTGGGCCTGGGACACTACCCTGAGGAACTCCTGCAGAGATGTGTTGGAGCTGAGATGATTGAACTGACATAACTGTAGTCTGCAATAAAACACTTCAAGTGATAAAACTTTAGTTTTTCTCGTCTTTAATGTATACATGTGGACACTAGGTTGGAATGATAGGGAAAGAAGGAAAAGGGTGGTAGATGAAGGTAAACACTAAGTTGGCACAGAGGTTTCAGGGGCTGTGGAGATTGCTATAGAGGTTTAGGGGATTTGAGGGATGGAAAGATGAATAGATGGGCAGAGGGTAGCACAGACCATATTAGAGTCTATGAGGATGGGGAGAGACATTAGGTTGCATGGTTTGGCATGGATGAGCCATGTGGAGTGTGATAAAGGAGTGTCAGGGACTGGGAGTGAGGCTGGAGGAATGATCTATGCTTCATTCTTTTAACTTATTTTTTGACAAGAGGCCCAATATAACCAATTTAGCCTTGGCAGTTGGCTGCCTCCTGACTTCACCTGAAGTCACCTGACCCGATTTCCAATGCAGTCCATCTTGCCATGCTACCAGCAATGTGCCAGCCTCTAGGGGAACATGTTGAGAGTGCACGGAAGACAGCAAAGACATTTGGGAGCTAGGCACTGAGAAAGTACATAGAACATAGATCATAGAACGTAACAGCGTAGTACAGACTCTTCAGCCCTCGATGTTATGCCGAATGTGAGAATAATCTGATGCCTATCTAACCTACACCGTTCCATTATTACCCATATGTATGTCCAATGCTCATTTCAAAGCAAGTCTACTAATGTTGCAGTCAGGCCGTTCCAAACCTCTACTACTCTCTGAGTGAAGAAACTACCCCTAATATCTGTCCTAAATCTATCACCCCTCAATTTAAAGCTATATCACCTCATGTTAGCCTTCACCATCCAATGATAAAGGCTCTCACTGTCCACCCTATCTAACCTCTGATTACCTTATACATCTCAATTAAGTCACCTCTCAACCTAATTCTCTCCAACGAAAACAGTCTCAGTTCCCTGAGCCTTTCCTCGTAAGACCTTCCTTCCATACCAAGAAACATCCTAGTAAATCCCCTCTGAACCATTTCCAAAGCTTCCATATCCTTCCTATAATGTGGTGACCAGAACTGCATGCAATGCTCCAGATGCAGCCTTACCAGTGCCTTGTACAGCTGAGGGATGACCTCCTGGCTCCGAAACTCAATCCCCCTACCAATAAATGCCAACACACCATATGCATTCTTAACAACCCTATCAGCCTGGGTGGCAACTTTCAGGGATTTATGCACCAGGACACCGAGATCTCTCTGTTCGTCAATCCTGCCAAGAATCTTACCGTTGGTCCAGTACTTTGCATTCCTGTTACTTCTTCCAAAGTGGACTACCTCAGACTTTTCTGCATTAACCTCCATTTGCCACTTCTCAGCCCAGCTCTGCATCTTATCTATGTCCCTCTGTAACCCATAACATCCTTCGGCACTATCCACAGCTCAGCCTACCTTAGTGTCATCTGCAAATTTACTAACCCATCCTTCTAAGTCCACATCCAGATCATTTATAAAAATGACAAATAACAGTAGCCCCAAAACAAATCCTTGCAGCACACCACTGGTAACTGAACTCCAGGATAAACATTTCCCCTCTGTCTTCTTTGAGCTAGTCAATATCTCATCCAAATCACTAAATCACCTTTGATTCCGAAACTCCATATTTTGTGCAATAGCCTACCAGGTGGAACCTTATCAAAAGCCTTACTGAAGTTCATATTCACCTCATCAACCCCTTTACTTTCATCCACTTGTTTTGTCACCTTCTTGAAGAACTGAATAAGGTTAATGAGGCACAACCTACCCTTCATGAAACCATGTTGACTATCTTTAATCAAATTATTTCTTTTCCAGATGATTATAAATCCTATGTCATAACCTTTTCCAATGCCTCACCCACAACTGAAGTAAGGCCCGCTGGTCTATAATTACCAGGGTTGTCCCACCTCTTCTTTCTAAACAAGGGAACAACATTTGCTATCCTCCAGTCTTCTGGCACTACTCTTGTCGACAACGATGACACATAGATCAAAGCTAAAGGCTCTACAATCTCCTCCGTGGCTTCCCAGAGAACCTGAGGATAAATCCTATCCAGCCAGGGGTCTTATGTATTTTCAGATATACCAAAATTGTTAAAAGCTCCTCTTTGACAACCATAATCTCATCCAATATTGTAGTCTATATCTCCATATTCTCACTAACATTGCCCTTTTCCAGCGTGAATATTGATGAAAAGTATTCATTAAGCGCTTCCTCTAGGTCCTCAAATTCCACATACAACTTCCCACTACTTTCTTTGATTGGCCCTAATCTTACTCTAGTCATTCTTTTATTCCTTATATACCTATAGAAGGCTTTAGGGTTTTCCTTGATCCTATCCTCCAACAACTTGTCGTGTCCTCTCCTGGCTCTTCTTAGCCCTCTCTCTAGATCTTTTCGGCTAACATAACTTTCAAACCCCCTAAATGTGTCTTCACGCCTCATCCTCACATAAGCCTTCTTCTTCCTCTTGATAGTGCACAAGGATGATGAGCTTATATTTGTATGTATTATGTGATCATTTAAATTATAGACTAGAATGCATATTTTCTGGTATCTGTAATTTTGTGTTGAGGAAAGATGTAAAGGAGGATTATGTAAAGGTTGAAGATGAAGGAAAAAGCATGAATATGGGACTGTTAGTAAATACAAAAGTGTGGTTAACATTCCTGGTATCACTCATGAATAATCAGGTCGAGTTCAGGAAAATGAGCCTGCCTCCATTGCATCTCCCCTACTGCACTGATTCCTATCATGTTTTCTCCTTCACTTCAGACTGTTATCTAATTAAGATGATGTTGTGCACCATACAGTGTACTGCCTAGGATCTTGACAACCTCTTAGCTGAATACATTAGGACTCCTGACAGCAGTTCAAGCAGTAAGGAGTAATGTTTGAAGATACTGATGGGTGCTTTAGAATATTTCAAATGGTAGCATTGGATCTCACCAAGTGCTTGCATTTACACAGCTGTAAGCTCCAGATTAGAATCAAGAGCATCAAAACCAAATATAACGGATGCTGGGAATGTGAAGTAAAAACAGAAAGTGCTGGAAATACACAGCAAGTCTTGCAGCATTTGTGAAGAGAGAAGTGGAGTTAACAGCTCTGCTTAACTAAGTGGAATAATTATTGTGGTTCAGTAACCAGTCTTTGTCATGCTGTAGTGGATCAAGTGCAAGTACCAAGGGCTCCTGCAGCATAAAGGAATCATAGCTATAGACAAGATAATATGCACTAAAAGATGATCATATCACATCAGCTGTACATAGATGGAGTAGAACAGCTTGTTGTTCGTGAATTTGGTTGAGTTCACATTATGTGCGTGCAAAGGAATGTGCAATCAATGGCATGGTGCACCATGAGACCATCTGCTGCCTTTGCAATAACTTCAGCTCAGCCCATTTTCTTTTTCCGACAAGAGGGAATGAAATGAAAATCATTATTTGTCCAGAGGGCCTCACTGACCTTTTAAATTGCAGTGCATATCAAAGTGAAAAATATTACAGACATCTTCAGTGAAAAATTTAAAAGGCACCAGATTCAGAGTGTTAAAATTCACAGGCAACTTGAAAGCTACAGGTAATGTGGTCCTTACCTGCTTTGAGCTTGTATTTGTGACTGCAGTTGACAAATTTCACTCCCAACTTCCTCTGTGACCTAAGGTATCTCATGCATGTTTCTTCATTGAAGCTGAGTCAGTGTAATTATCATTGAAGACCCCAGTGGATTTGGCTGCATGTTGAAAACGCTTCTCATTTCCTCCTCCTCCAGAAGCTTACTCTGCTCTCTATGGCTTCTTTTCATTTTCCTAGTCATGGCTTACAACTATATTGGTTTCTTCTGTTCCATCTGATTTGTCCTGGCTCATCAGTGCCACCAATATTGGCATTAGATTATGTTATTGATGCGATAGGAGGGAGGATGCCCATACAACCTCTTAGGCAGAAAATAGGCATCATTTTGATAAATAGAATATTCTTATCACATATTAATTATAGTGTCTTTTGTGATACCTTCAGTTCAGCATAAGAATAAATACATATTATTGGGGGACCATTCTCATCCACGTCGACCAGATATCCTAAATCAGTGTAGTCCCACTTGCTAACACTTGGCCCATACTCATCTAGATGCCTTTTAAATGGTGTAGTTATACCAGCTTCCACCATTTCCTCTGGCACCTAATTCCATACATGCACCATATTCTGCGTGAAAACATTGCGTCTGGGTCACTTTTAAATCTTGCCCTCTCAGCTTCACATTATGCCCACAATTTTTGGACTACCCTATCCTGGGAAAAAAGACCTGGTCTCTTCACCATATCCATGACTGCCCAGAAAAAAAACAACTCCAGGCTCTTCAACCTCTCCCTTTAGCTCAAACCGCCCAACCCTGGCAACATCTTGTAAATCTTTTTTGAACTCTTTCAAGTTTAACAATATCTTTCCTGTAGCATGGAGACCAGAAGTGAAAACAGTATTTCAGAAGTGGTCTAACCAGTATCCTCTGCAGCTGCAACATGACATCCCAACTCCTGTACTCAATGCACTGACCAATAAAGGCAAATGCATCAAACACTTTCTTCACTACCCTGTCTAACTACAACTCAATTTTCAAGGAACTATGCACCTGCATTCCTTGGTCTCTTTGTTTGACAACACTCCCCTGATCTCTACCATTAACTGTATAGGTCCTGTCCTGATTTGCCTAATCAAAATGCAACACCTCACATTTATCTCAATTAAGCTCTATCTGTCACTCGTCAGCCCATTGGCAAATCTGGTCAAGGTCCTGTCATACTCTGAGATAATCTTCTTCACTGTCCACTACGCTGTCCAATACTACACTGATGATAAATGAGTTGCAAGGTTGAAAAGCCAACTTTGGCTAATATTCACTAATGGAGATCCCCCAGTTCAAGAGGTAGTCGTCATTTTTTGTTTGTTGAGTGTCTCCACAAAAATGAGACAAAATGCCTACTTATTGAGAAAGAGGAACATTGGCAAACATTTCATTGTCTTGCTGATACACACTCTTGACCACAGCTTGACTTTGGTAGAGATGAGTGAAACATCAGCAACATGCTCTATTCAGATCAACAAACATTGTAGAAGGACATGCCTGAAACAGATTTTAGTTTTAAAAAATATTCCTGGCTATGCTAATAACAAACAAATGTTCAATAGATGCTGCATTAGTTTCATCCATTGATGGACAATTCCTAAATAGGATGATTAGAAAGTGCGGGCAGGAGTCAGTTTGTAAGGACCGTATTGCTTTTTTTGGTCTTTAAAAACTATGGACTACAATAAGAATATTTTCTTTTTAAAAAAAGGGATAACCAAGATGGTTGCATAATTTCACAGTAAGAAGTTTGATGATTATTGTCACCTCTGTTTTTTGTGACTATGGGTTCCTCCAATGTGCAGATGACCAGGATCCAAGTGAAATTGATTGGTTGTCAGCTAATTCAACAGGTTGGAATTGGAAACAAGTTACAAAGACATAGATACAGAGAGAGAAAAAGACATACCAGGGTCTGCTATTGTGTTCCCAGTAGAACTGTCTATTATCAGTAGTAAAAATGATTGACAAAAACCTTTCCTGACGCAGTTGTCACTTTTGATTAGATAAATCAATACATTTTCCAAGTGAATCAGACACTATGTACTTTTTACAAATAAGTGGAAAGTTCCAAGAAAGACAACTGAGCACCTAGCTTAATGGGATCATCATCAATTGTTAAGGAAATTATTGGAAAAGACACTCAGGGATAAAATCTATACACATTTAGAAGCAAAGGGACTTATTAGCAATGGACAGCATAGTTTTGAATGGGGGATGTCCTGCCTCACTAACTTGATTGAGTGTTTTAAGGAGGTGACAAAGATGATTGATAAAGGAAAAGCAGTTGTTGTTGTTTACATGGACTTCAGCAAAGCCTCTGACAAGGTCTCTCGTAGCAGACTGGTACAAAAGATGATGTCACATGGAATCAGGGGTGAGCTGGCATGGTGGACACAGAACTGCTTTAGTCTTAGGAGACAGAGGGTAAGGTGGAAGGAATGTTTACGGAATGGAGGGTTGCAACTAGTGGTGTTACACTAGGATTAGTGCTGGGATATCTGCTGTTCGTGATCTACATAAATGATTTGGAGGAAAATGAGGCTGGTCTAATTAGTAAGTTTCTAGATGATACAAAGATTGGTGGACTTATGGATGGTGACAAGGATTGTCAAAGGATACAGCAGGATATAGATCAGGATATAGATACTGCTGGGCAGTAAAATGGCAGATGGAGTTTAAACCAGATGAATATCAAATAATGCATTTTGGAAAGAACACCCAAGTCTGGTTGAACATTTTCCTCTCTCAATTTACAGCTATTCAAATAATAAACTCCTTCCTGTTTTTGCTACCAAAGTAGATAATCTCACATTTATCCACATGCTTTTGCATCTGCCATGTGTTTGTCCATTGACTCAGCCTGTGCAAATCATATTGTAATAGCTCTGCAGCCTCCTTAGAGCTTACCCTTCCAACCAGCTTTTTGTCAATTGTAAATGCTGAGATATTACATTTATTTCCCTTGACTCAATCATTTACATGTACAGAATTGTGAAAGGTATAAGGTATAAGGTATTTCTGGTATAAGGTATTAGGGAGTTCAGAATCCACCCTATCTCATCCAATTTTTAAACCCCTCCCAGTATAGATGACACTGCAGAAATACAATCCCAATATATGCAAATCAATGCCTCAATATAGACTTCCACTCTGAAACAGAGATGGCATTGTACCAGATCCTATCATCACCCGATGAACATAACTAAGCAGCCCTTTAGTTCATCCAGCCTGTTCTTTGCACAGATGAAGTATACTCAGTGTGAACTCTGTCCAAACAGTAAATCACCTATAGAAAGGTTTTGCTAGTCTCTCTGATGATATAGACACCCATCATCCATGACTCTGAAATGGCTGACCTTTCCATGCACTGAGAAAAGTTTGATGTGCATCCTAATTTTGTTAGAAGTGGTGCATTATCACAGTTAGAGTGACTGAACTGAACTGTGCCTGAGATTTTCTTTTAAGATTGCCAAGGAAGAGCAATTTTCATGTCTGGGAACTTATTTATATGTGGAAAGAGCTTTTAGTTCTTTGATTGCAGTTATTATGTATGGTGGTGAGAACTTACTAAATTCCAAGTAAAGTATGGACATGATGGAAGAAATAATTCTGTCTAGAGCTATAGGTTTCAACCTTCTGGTTCAATGTTTTAAAAATTGATTCTGTGGGCTGGTTTTAGTTGAGGGAGTCTCAGTAATAATCAGAAGCAATTTTATTTTATATTTTCAGATGAATAGAAATAAGTAATTTGTCATTTATAAGAGCACAGTCTATCAGTTTGCTAAAAGTACTTTTTATTGAAATGAATTCAGTTCTGTATGCTACATTTGGGAGATGTACACATGGTGGAAGTTTGTACTGCAATCAGTAAAAGCTGCAGAAACCAGATTTGCAAAGAAACCCAAAGGGAACATTTGTGACCTTTTGTACATAATCATCTCAATCTTTCCCTTTTAAGGCTATCAATGTTAACCAAATATAGATTTTTAAAAAAAGTTGATTTCTTCCTTTTATCTTTGTTTGAAATGTACATTGAAAATGATAACTGGAGTGTGACATGAAAGGACAGAACGTACAAATGTAAGAGACAGGGTTTGGAACAATGTTGAAAGGACAGAATTAAACACTCCATACCTGAATGAATGCAACATTCATATTAAAAGCACATAATGAAATTGATAGCACATAATCAAATTACTAATTATGACTTGGTAGCCATTGCAAAGATATGGTTGGAAGGTGATCTGGGTTTGAAATAAATATTAATTGGTATTTAACATTTTGGAAGGACAGGAAAAAAGGAAAAGATGGCGCAATAATAATGCTTTAAAGGAGGAGATTAGTACACTCGTGAGAGGTGGTCTTGGTTCAGAAAAGCAAGATTTAAATGGAAATATGTCACCGATGGAAGTAAATTACAGGACCTTCAAAAATAGCAATGCTATAGGACAGAGTATACAGGAAAAAATAATGGAAGTTTGTAAGAAGAACAACAGGATTGCCATCACCGTAGCCAATTTTATTCCTTGAGTAGAATGATCAGAACAAATTTGCCAGGAAGATGATTTCATAAAAGATTTTTGGGATCATTTCTTGGGAACATTAGGTTTAGAGGAGATGTGAGGAAAATTTCTTCCCCAGACAGACGTGAGGAAAATCTTTTTCACTTGGAGAATGATGTCACTCTGGAATTCACTACCTGTAAGGATGGTAAGGCAGAAATGCTCACAACATTTAAGAAGTATTTAGATATAGATTTGCAATGCCAAGGCATACAAGGTTAATGGCTAAATGTTGGAAATGTGATTGGAATAGATAAATGCTTGTTTTTTGGACTGACACAGACTTTTCCTGCTCTGAAGATCTCTATGACTAATTACGGACAGCATAGTAAAGGAGTGTCCATGAAAATAAATCTCAGTAGTTCACACTCTAGTTGAGGTGAGAGATGTGAATTTAAGACCAGTGTCTTACATGTAAATGAATTTGATTATAAAAGTAAGCTGATTTCTGAGATTTTTTTTAAATTTGTTTATGGGATGCTGACTGGGCCAGCATTTATTGCCCATCCATAGTTTCCTTGTGAAGCTGGTGATGAACTGCCTTCTTCAACAGCTGCAGTACTTGATGCATAGCTAAAACTACAATGCCATTTGACAATGAGTTCCAAGATTTTGAGCCAGCGACACTGAATGAACAGCAATAGATTTAAGTCAGGATGGAGCGTGGCTCAAAAGGGAAGTTGCAGATGGTGGGGTTCCAATGCATCAATGCCCTGGTCCTTCTAGGTGATAGAGATTGCAGGTTGTGATGGTGCTGTTGGAGGAGCCGTTCTCTTTAATAATGGGAAACAAAGAAATGCCACGGGTTTTTAACAAGTACTTTGTATCTGCCTTCATTGTAGAAGATATATAAATCATTACAAAAATAGTTGAAAATCAAGTGTGAAAACAGAGAAAGAATTTAAAACAATCAACTAGCACTAAAACAAACCTATTGGGGAAACTATGGGAAGTAATGACTGACAAGTCCTGTGGACCTGAATGCCCTTACAGGAGGTTCCAAGAGCTAACAAGAGCCAGGAGGGGACTTGAGAAGTCATTGGAAGATAGGATCAAGGAAAACCTTAAAGAGATCTGTAGGCATATTTGGAATGACCAGAGAAAGATTAAGGTCAATCAAGGATAGTAGTGGGAAGTTGTACATGGAGTACGAGGAGATAGGGGAAGCGCTAAATGAATATTTTTCATTAGTATTCACACTGGAAAAAGACAGTACAGTTCTGGTCACCAATTATAAGAAGGGTGTGGAAGCTTTGGAAAGTGTTCAGAGAGATTCACTAAGATGTTGCCTGGTATGGATGGAAGATCTAATGAGGGATTTGAGGTTGTTTTCAATAGAGGGAAGAAGGCTGTGAGGTGACTTAATTGAGACATATAAGATAATCAATGGGTTAGATAGGGTGGACAGTGAGCGCCTTTTTCCTTGAATGGTGATGGCCAGCAGGAGAGGACATAACTTTAAATTGAGGGGTGATAGATATAGATAGATGTCAGAGGTAGTTTCTTACTCAAAAAGGTAGTAGGGGTGTGGAACGCACTGCCTGCAACAATAGTAGACTCGCCAAATTTAAGGGCATTTAAATGGTCATTGAATGAACATATGGATGAATATGGAATAGTGTAGGTTAGATGGGCTTCAGATTGGTTCCACAGGTCGGTGCAACATCGTGCAAACGTTAGAACAACGTTTGATGTTCTAAGTGGCTACAGAAGAATCTCAATTACTCAGCATTTGACTATCTGAATTTTGGATTATCGGGCAAGATCGCAAGGTCCTGATGCTTATCTAAACTGCGTTATTTAGCAATCGATTATCTGAACATTCGATTATCTGACAAAATACTCCACGCCTGTGCCATTACTAACCCTAGACTCGGGAATATAAAATCCATCAAACTGAAAAATTGCAAATACAAAGTTGCTTTTGAGAAAGGAATGGAATGAAGGCAGGAAATTATAATCAAGGTAGCATGTCAGCAATTAAAGGGAAATGCTTGAACCCATTATCGGAGGGGAGGCAATGGCCTGGTGGCATTATTGCTAGACTATTAACCCAGAAACTCAATGAATGTTTTGGGGACCTGGAGTTTGAATCCCTCCACAGCAGATGATGGATTTAATAAAAATTAAGAATCCACTGATGGCCACAAAGCCATTGTCAATTGTTAGAAAAGCCCACCTGGCTAATGTCCTTACCTGGTCTGCTCTACCTGTGACTCCAGAGCCACAGCAATGTGGCTCTCAAAAGCTCTCAGAAATGGTGTAGCAAGCTAATCAGTTGTATCAGTAACTATGGAGTCTCAATAAAAAGTGAAATGACGGATCACCTGGCATCGACCTAGGCACTAGAGAAGACAATGGCAGATAATGTCCTGTTGACCCTGCAAAGTCATCCTTACTAAAGTCTAGGAGTACCAAAGTTGGGATGGCTGTCTCACAGGCAAATCAAGCAAAAGCCCTCCATAGGGGAGCCAATGGCCTAGTGGTATTATCGCTGGACCTATCCAGAAACCTAGATAATGTTCTGGAGATTGATGGAATTTGAATTGACTTTAATGGAAATCTGGAATTAAGAGTCTAATGATGACCATGAATCCATTGTTGATTATCAGAAAAAAACACCCTCACCAATGTCCTTTAGGGAAGGAAACTGCCATCCTTATCTAGTCTGGCCCCCAAGTGACTCCAGACCAACAGCAATGTGGTTGACACTAAACTGCTCTCTGGGGGTGTCATCGTTATCAATTGCTGGCTACGGGTTCATCTGTCCATGATAGTATTGATAAGAGTGACCACCACACTACCTTTGTGGAGATAAAGTCCCAACTTCATGTGAAGAATACCCTCTATCATATTGTATGGCATTATGACCATGCTAATGAAACAGACTGCGAACAGATCTAACAACTCAAGACTGAACATCCATGAAGCTGTGAGCCAGGAACAGGAGCAGAGTTAAACTGCAGCACAATCTGCAACCTCATTGCCCAACACATCCCGAACTGACTCATCACCATAAGCCGGGGATCAACACTAATTCAACAGAGGGTGCAGGAGAGCAGGCCAGGAGCAGCACCACACAGACCTAAAAATGAAGTGTCAACCTAGTAAAGCTGATAAATAGGATTACTTGTATCCCAAAAAACGTAAGTAGCAAGTGACAGACAGTGCTAAATGATCCCACAACCAATAGATCAGGTCTAACCTCAGCAGTCCTGCCATATATAGTTAGGAATAGTGAAATTTCTCCTCATCTTAGTCCTAAGTGGTCTACCTCGTATTCTTAAATTGTCATCAAGGACATTTTTCCTGTGTTTACCTTGTCTAGATCTGCTAGAATTTCACAGGTTTCTATAAGAACTCTGTCACTCGAATAAACTCCAATGAATATAGTCCTTACTGGTCTAGTCTTACTTCAAGTGACCATTCACTTGCATTTCACATACAAAGGAAATCAAATCCCTTTATAAAAAAGCAAAATTCCCAGTAGGTAGCAACAGAAAGTGCTGAAAATACTCAGCAGCTTAAGCAACATTTGTGCACAGAAAGAAACAGAGTGAATGCTTCCAGTTGATGACATTTCATTGGACAATCAGTCCTCAGCAAAGGCCTTAGCTCAGCCATAATGATCTATGGCACAGAAAAAAGCCCTTCGGCCCATCATGTCCACATGAATGAAAAACCATTACTTAAGTATTCTAATCCCATTTTCAAAGGCCATGCTTGTGCACATGTAAATAGTTTTTAAAATGCTATGAAGGTTTCTGCTCATACCACTCTAATAGGCAGTGAGTTCCCATTCCCATCACTCTTATATCTTTTCTCAACCTTCTCCCCTTACCTTAAATCTATGCCCCATTCTTTGAATCCTCCATCAAGGGGAAATGCTTCTCCCTGTTTACCCTATTTTACACGCCTCATAGTTTTATATATCTTAACTTCTAAGCTTCATCCCCTTACACCCTCGGTTCTGAAGGAAGGTAATTTTTCTGAAATGTTAATTCTGTTTCTGTCTCCAATCAGAGCTGCTGAATATTTGCCGACTTCAATTCAAATCTCATTGATTATAACTACTGTCCAGTAACCTATCAAGGCATACTGTCTTCCAACATACATATTTCTATGTAACAGAATGCATAGAGCTATACAGTACAGAAGAAGCATTTTGGCCCATTGAGTCTGTACCACCAACCATACACTACAGCTTACATTAGTCTCATTCTCCCGCATCAGGCTTATATCCTCAAATGCTATGACACTTTACATGTTCAACCAGGTACATTTTAAAGGTTGTGTGATTAAAAAAAAATTCAAATGACACTAGCCAATTGCATGTGCCTCAACTTTCCTTTCACAGTGAGATGAACACACACGCAATAATAAGTCACAATTTTATCTTGAGACTCTGTAGCCTGAAATTATATCCTACCTGTTAGGTTAGTATTTTTCTGAAGGTAAATGAAAATTCGGAAATGGGAATGCACTTTCCTTAATTACTTAAATGTGGGGATAATGTTAACTTAGCTGTGCATAATGTCATACTAAATGTTCCTAATATTTGTGTGTTCAAATCACCTTACAGTCTGTAGAAGTTCATTGAGGTCTACCTCCCTGCCATCACCTGTAGTGTTTCAACTCAACAAGTTGTGTATAATGCAAGTGCCTATGATCCTATGTGGACCATGCTTACTTCTTTATTAATATTGTCGCAAAGAGCATGTGTCTCTACCAGTGAATTTCAAGGAGCTGGAAGAATGAACTAAATTACAGCAAAGTACAGCAATTACACTCCTGCAAAGTACATCTTGATTCATTCCGACTTTGTGAAAAAAATGTCACTAACAGATCTGTTTTTGAGCCATAACTTTATTCTGTCATATTGTGCCTCAATAATTAGAGGTTATGAAATAGCTGTGTGCCATATGTGTGTTCTATCTCATCGATAACTTGGTTGTAAAGCTCATGAGCAAAAGAATTCAATGCTAAAGATTCATTGCAACTTCATGTAATTCAATTCATATTGGCTGCCAGCGTTTTAAATATTTAATTATAATATGAATTGACCCATGCGCAATTCAAGAACTTAAAGAGGAACCTCACTGTTCATCAAAGTATGACAAGGAATTAGAATGGACTTTTGGCTGCTTTTTTGTAAAAGTAATTAACATGGTTGCAGTCTTTTCTTTAATTGATGTCCTCTCTTCTTTATGTCAACCTGACATTATTGATGAAGGGTTCCAGAATTTCCTTATGTAGGTAGATGTTGGTGAACATACTGCATTTCAACAATTTTCTGTCTTCACATAACCAGCATTTCTCTTTCTAATTGGTTTCTCTGTTTCTGTTTACAATTTGGAATATCCAGAATAGTACAGGAGGCATGCCACTGTGAGGGCTGGCGACAGATTTATGCTCTAGGAATATGCAATATTCTTTGTCCTGGGAAAAGACTGCCATAAAATCAGATGAATTGATGGGGGGAAAATGATTGTTTGCCCACTAGCTGCCTTCAGAAGAAGTTTACCAGTAGTGGAGCATGATGTTGGAGAGCTGCTGCTCCTTGGGCAATTGTAAACTTTGCAGATAAATTAACGGCTACTTAAATGGCTCCTTCTGCTATCCCAGATTAAGTACGAGGTGGCAGTGGGTTCCCACACTAGTTTAATTCTGGCAAACTGGCTGCATATCCAAGGCAGGGTGAACATGGAGATCCTTCTTTTCTGGACACACTGTGCTCAGGACATTCTCTTTCATTAATGATTGCTACCCAATGTTGACCCAACTCAAGTCTCTCACTGACTGGCCCCAGCAAAAGCAAACCCACTTTCACCTTTCAGCAATGTTCTTTCCTGGGTACTGGCTCCAGTGCCGATAGTGGCTAGTGTCCTGGTAAATACTGATAGGATTGGTGAGCAGTTGGCCCTCATCTCTGATTGACAATAGAACAGCTCTGTGAGGTTCAGACCTGCTCCCAGGTCAGGATGGACGTCAAGATCCAAATTAGCTAACAGCTGGCCAGCAGTGGAATCAGATCAGCACATCATCCACCAATGTTTCCCCAGAACTTGCAGGGAGCAAAGGGGTGCTTAATACTTTCCTGAAAAATTCTGGCCATGTGGACATATGAACAAGAAATCAGAGTAGGCCACTCATTCCTTCGAGCCTGCTCTGTCATTTGAATAAGATCACAGCTGATCTGATTGTAACCTCAAATCTATATTCCTGTACATCCCCAATAATCTTTCATTCCCTTGGTAATCAACAAACCTTCACAATAAGCAACAGATCCTAGTTGCCCCAAGCATGACAGAACCTGCCAATTGTGCAGTAGATTTTCAGCCATCTCACAATCCATTGAGCCAGAGTGGAATTGAGTTATTCCTCAACTCTGAGGGATCTCAGAGCAATGATAAGAACATAGAATGGATTGTCATTCAGTTATGAATTGCCAGGCTAATATCTGAAATGAACAGATTAGGGAAGGTTGAACAGGATGGACTGGTTTCCTTTGGAGTTTAGAAGAGTGAGGGATGACTTGAATGAATATATAATATCCTGGTCTTGACAAGATGAATATTGAAAGGATGCTCCCTCTTGTGGGTCAGTCCCGAACCAGAGGCCTGCATTTGGTTTGCCTTTTTATGACACAGATGAAAAGAGATAATTTTTCGTTCAAGAATTCTGCAACTTTTGAGCTTCACATTAGAATGTTGTCGGGGGGGGGTCACTGAATACTTTTAAGGTGGAGGTGGATAGTTCTTGCTAGGCAGGAGAATTGAGGATTATTGGGGGTGGCAAAGAATCTGGAATTCACAACACAACCAGATCAGCTACAACCTTATCCAATGGTGGAGGAGGCTGAATGAGCCAAATAGCTGACTTCTATTCCTGTACCATGCGTATGCTAGCATTTCTTTTGCTAATATTAATTCAGCTTCCAATCATTGATCATATGTCACATCACATCCACAGCATCAGGGTGGAGTTGGCAAGCTTTTCATGGATCCAAGCCGCTTTCAACTCTCAAACCCTCTCATCTGGTTATTTTCATTTTTGTTAGTATCTCTCTTCAGCAGAAAGTAGAAACAATTTCGTAGGAAAAGCATGATATTCAAACAAGTCCCCTGGTCAATTACAGATATAAATCATTTATTCAACTTGAATTTTTGCAGCCTCTGAATCCTCAGGCTCTTCATTTTCACAATTCAATCAATCAAAATACCATTACAACATTTAAATGGATACTTGAATAAGTGAACAGAAGCAAAGATTTAAGTTAAAGCTTACTACCAATGTCAGACTGTTCAATACAGACAAGAACATGCAGTTATATAGTGCCTTTAGCTTAATACAACTTCACAGGGCATTTTATGAGAGCATTATCAAATAGAATTTGACACAGAGCCAGACAGGGTGGTATTGGATTGATAGGCTTTAGACCAATCTTAAAAGGAGGAGAAACAGATAAAGAAGCACAGGCTCTGAGAAGCAAATGCCAGAGTTTAGGGCCTGGTTGGCAGAAAGGCCATGGCTATCAATAGTGGGTAGGTAAAATTCAGGTTTTACAAGAGGGTCAAATCAGAGAAACACACGGCTCTTGGTTATTTGAAGAGCTGGTCAAAGTTGCAGAGTTAGCAGGAGGGATTTGAAATCAAGGGCCAGAACTTTTAAACCAGATGTACAAAAGATAAGAAATGTTGGCCTTAAAAATTTGAATGCATGAAAACCCAGAGCACAGGTGAGTTAGCTTGTGTTTCTGCTCAACTTCTGTCTCCTCTCATTCCATCTAGCTTATGTCAGCCCTTCTGCAATCATTCTGTAGTGATTGGAACCTGGTGAACCTTGTTTACTATGAGGTTCTTGATTGGCCCAAGTTAACAACCCCAATCAGGAAAGCCTTGGTTGACCAATATAACAGCAGATTAGACTGTCCTTAGTTGGGGATTATCTCTGAGTTGGTTGGTTTTTACTCAGTGTAATATGACTGGCCACTAGTTATTTCAGTGGTAATGGAAGAAAACAGTATGTGCCTGAAGAAGATTTGCTTACTCCAGTCATCTTGGAGCTTGGGTAAGCATTTCTGGCATCAAGGCTTTATTGGGAAGCTTGATTCATTAGATGCTGCTGAAGACTGGGCCTAGTATATGGAAATAATGTGATATGTTTTCTGGGTAAGTTGGGGTAGATGAAAAGCAATGAGTAATCTTTCTAACTGTGTGTGGGCCTATAGTCTTTTCAGATATAAAGGACTTAACTTTCCTAGAGTTGCTAGAAACTAAAACCTTCTAAGAGTTAAAAATCACAACACCAGGTTATAGTCCAACAGGTTTAATTGGAAGCACACTAGCTTTTGGTGCTTCCAATTAAACCTGTTGGACTATAACCTGGTGTTGTGATTTTTAACTTTGTACACCTGTCCAACACTGGCATCTCCAAATCATGACTTCTAAGAGTTGGCAGAGTTAGTTAAGGAATGTTGTTTTTTTTCAAAAGTCCTCTAATCTTGAGACACTACAAGTTTTATTTTGCTGTTGAAAAGTGGGGGAAATCTGTATTGGGATTTTTTTGTGGTTAAGACTGGCAGAGGCTTGTGGTTTTGGATTAACCCTGAATGAGATGCTGACACTGTTTGTTTAGTATGAGATTAATGATATAACCATGTAGAAGTGGCTACTTGCTCAAGCCCATCTTGACTTCAAACATGCTACAGCTGCCCTTTTCATTAGAAAATGAGGTGGAGAATAGGAATTACAGGGCATCTCAATGGAAGTAGACTTCTTTACCTATCCAACTGAGCTTGGGGAACACCAGTTGTGTAGGTAATTGAGGCTCATTCAAGGCATGCCCTGAGCACCAACCTTTACCTAGCCCACAGCAGGATCCCTTAACAAACCTGAGCCTTGGCCAACTGGCTTAAAGTTGTTCAGGGTCTGGGCCAGCAAGCCATTGTAGTATATAGAGTTGGGACATCAAGGGGGTCTAACAAAACCTGATGTGAGTAAGAAAAATCATATCCTGATATGCAGGAGAGTACATACCCTGGAAAGTCTCTCTCCATGTTGGTTGAAACAATTAAATTTAGTGACACCCAAATTGGAACTAATTAAAATTAATATTTGGTTAAATTGTCACTCTTCCTATGGAGATTGACAGCTGTATCTGTGGTTGCAGAATCTTTCCCAAGATTTGCTTGGGACTCTAACCTTTAAGCTTGAGCATGATCTCTGCCAGCCTGAGCAGATATACTTGGAATCTTTTGCAAATTAAGAGTATTACTTTTCTTCTTCTTCTGAGAAGCACTTACTGCAGTGCTGCTGTTGGCAGTAAAAGGCTCAGGCCTGAGCCTATTGGGGTGGAATTAGTTAAGGTTGGCACACACTTTTCAACTAGAAAATGGCTGCCCTAGTGAAATACCAGGAATCCTTTCAGGAAGGGTTTGGGACTATCAAAAGCGTAAGGCCACTTTACATGCTGACCAGGAAGTAATTCCATAATTTGTAAATCCTGGTGCCATTTGTCTTGGCAAATAGAGGTAGCAATCAGGGGATTGGAAAGTGAAGAAATCATCAAACCAGTGCAGTTGATATGATCATTGCTGCCCATTCTGAAGGAGAAAGTGAGGTCTGCAGATGCTGGAGATCAGAGCTGAAAATGTGTTGCTGGAAAAGTGCAGCAGGTCAGGCAGCATCCAGGGAACAGGAGAATCGATGTTTTGGGCATAAGCCCTTCTTCAGGAAGCTCATTCTGAAGTCTGATAGTTCAGTTTGCCTTTGGGGATTTTAAGGAAACAGTAAACTGCTTCCCACAGCTGGATAAATACCTGATCTGTTGCATAGAGGACTTGTATGCAAAGCTGGTGGGATGTTATCCTTTATGAAGCTGGATGTGAGCCATGCCTACCTGCAATTGCAAATGGATGAAGAGTCTGAGGTATGCTACAACTAATACCCATATTGGTTTATACCAATATACCCCAAATTCTACCCTATTAAGCAGACCATGCAGAACATTTTACAAGGGCTACCTCAGGTTGCTATTTATCTGGATGATTTACTAATAACAGGGAAGATAATAAAGAACACAGAACTTGGACAGTGCTTAAATGTTTCTTCTAAGCAGGTATGTACCTTAGAAGGGAACATGTATGTTCCAGGCATCCCAAATAAAACTTTTACAGAGCCCACAAAAGTGGATTACACTCACTGGATAAAGTGAAGATGATCAAAGGACCCCAGGCTCCCATATCTGTATACTTGGGTCTTTCTGTGGGTTAGTGAATTATTATGGAAAATTCATTAGTAACCTGGTCTCTATCTTGGCCCTTATACATGGGATGAGGGCTTTGGTTAGGCAGCATTTATTGCCCATCCCTAATTGCCCAAAGGACAGTTAAATCAACCACATTTGTGTGCATCTGGAATCACAGGCCAGACCAGGTAAAGATGGCAAATTTCCTTCCCTAAAGGACATCAGTGAACCAGGTGGGGTTTTCCTGACAATTGGTGATGGATTTATAATAGTAATTAGATTCTTAATTATAGATATTTAGTGAATTCAAATTCTACCATCTATCATGGTGGGATTTGAACCCAGGTCCCCAGAATGTTTGGGTCTCTGGATTATCAAATTGTCTGGATTAACAGTGCAGCAATACTGGCCTCTGCAGTTATTTTTCTTTCATGTATATCTAGTTTCCATTTAGAAGCATCTACATTGCTTCCCTCAAACCATGTCCAGTGGCTCGGATTCATATTTTGACCAAAGGCTTGCCAATCCACTCCCCATCATGAACCCATTTCGGGGTTTAAAAAATTTTCACTCTTGTGATAACTATGACAACTAGATGAGTGATGGTGTAGGTGTGTGCTCTACCTTTAAAAGTGGAAGCTGGTACAGACCTAGAAAAGTTAAAAATCTAACACTTGGCTGTGAAGCAAATAGCTGGAGCAGAGATGCCATGATACACAACTTAAAATTTGGCCAATCAGTTTAAATTTGTCCCAGTGATGGAAAAATCCAATTGAATTTGAATTTTCATGTTTTGATGACATCAGACCAATGAGATGGTTTGATGTTTTGGGGTATATAACATCAGGAATTTTGAATAATATGCCAGAGTGGCAAAGAGCACCAACAGACTGTCTGCAGAATCGTTCTCTGAATGGTACCTGTTCATATGAAATCTGTGAAGCAGAAGAAAATACCCAGGAAAGAACTAGAGGAAAATACAAAGGGAAGACTGAAAGCTGACTGGTTTTGAATTTTGTGCTAAACTTAATTGGGGTTTTATTGGATCAGTATAGTGTTTGAGTAGGAGGTAGATCAGACAAAGGAGGATTAGTGTAGATATTTATTTTACTTGGAGTTACAGAAAAAAATGAACAATTTATTCTTTAAATTTGGTAGTTCTTTGACACTTACTTTCTTTAACAGATTACGAGGCAAGATGAGCTTTTCTGTGCGCCTGGTTTAAATTAGCAGGAGGGCTTCTCACATGGAAGGAGTGAGAAGCACAAGACCTCTGACAGTACAGTGAGGATGAGAAGGATTCTGAGCTACATTGTAGCCTCTACCCACTTCATGTCGAAACCCTCCCTTTGGGAAATGCTATCTTAACTGTTCTAAGGAATGAAATTTCTTGTTTCCAGATTCAGATTATTTTACTATTTCATATTTATAGGTGATAGATTTGCAATTACTCCATGTCCCACACCTCACCAAACCATGTGTAAATGTAAAGCCCTCTTTCAGCTTTCTGTAAGTCTTACTTTGAAGTAGAAAACTTTCAAGCTTCGTTAATAGCTAAATATCTGTTCTGATACAAAACTTGCAAGACATTTATGCAATTTCTTCAGTGTTTCTGTTTTCTACATGGAATTCAGAATTGAGACCTGACCAAGATCTTGTATAACTCTAACATAATATTGCTGCTTTTGAATTTGATAAGCCTAGAAATCTCATTGCTCTGTTAGCCTCTTGTCTGTTCTGGGATGTCAGGAGGCATAAGTTCAAATCCTACCTGCTATGGAGATGTGAATCAATATCTCTGAACAGGTTGATTTGAAAACATTTACTAAACAGCATCATCTCCCATTAATCGACAATACTTGCCAAGTCTTGAGGTTTGCTAATTACATCGCATAATCTGCTCTCTTCCACTGTTAGCTGTAGCCAAACCTACTCAATCTTGGTTCTAGGTAGTTCTCAGAATTAGCCTAGTGAACTTTTTCTGGACTGCCACCAATGCTAGTGTACCTTTCCTTAGATAAGGGGACCAAACTGTTCATAGTATTCTGGGGTGTGGCTAATGCCATCTTTTCGAAAGACCTCCCTATTTCTCCACTCCATTTCTTTGAAATAAAGGCCAATACTCATTATGATTTCCTAACTACCCATTGAACTTGAATGCTAGCTTTGTATGATTCATGCACAATGACACCAAATTCCTGTGCTGCAGTTTTCTACAATCTTTCTCCATTTAAATTAACTCTATTCTTCTACCAAAGTGCAGAATCTCCTTTTTTGAAATTCTATTCCTCCTGAGATTTTACCCACTCAATTTGATCTATATTCCTCTGCAACTCCTTGTCATCCTTCATTTTCATCCTCCTACATCCTTATTTCCACCTATTGTCGCCCACAAACTTGGTAATAGCACATTCCCTTCTCTCCTCCAAGACACAAATTTAACACAAATGTCTCCAGCCACTGATCATTGTGGCACACAACTAGTTATGGGTTGCATCCTGAAATTTCCCCTCTTATTACAACTCTCTTCTGTTTATTAGTCAATCCTCTATGCCTGTTAATATACAATCTCCAACACCAATTGTTTATATCTTACTAATCCAATGGCATATTATCCAATTCCTTTAAATTTCTAAATATATAAATCCATTAGTTCCTCTATCTAAGCTGCTTGTTACCACCTCAAAGAACAATAGTAAGTTATCAGGTATGAGTTCCCTTACATGAAGCCATGCTGACTCTGCTTGATTATGATTCATTTGTAAATGCTCTGCTATTACTTGCTTTACTTATAGCTTCTAACATTTTTCCAGTGACCAATGGCAAGCCAACTTTTTTCTCATTCTTTTTAAAATGGTGTTACATTGGCAGTTTTCCTATCTGCTGGAACCTTTTCAGAATCCAAGGATTCTTGAAGATGATCAGTGTATTTACTATTTCTATAATTACTTTTTCAATACCCAATAAAGAAACCATCAGGATCCTATTGGACCTGAATGTCATTTGTATAACTTCTAATTTAGTCATAATCATATACTTCCTTTCCCCTTATTACTTTTGGATTAGTTTTCATGTCTTCTGTCATGAAGACTGATGCAAACTATTTATTCAACTCTTCTGGTATTTCCTCAGCCTCATTCTTGAAGGGGCTGATGTTCATTGCCCCATCTCTCTGAAGGACTTGCTGTCCACTTCAATATTGGGGCAGCACAGTGGCACAGTGGTTAGCACTGCTGCCTCACAGCGCCAGAGACCCGGGTTCAATTCCCGACTCAGGCGACTGACTGTGTGGAGTTTGCACGGTCTCCCCGTGTCTGCGTGGGTTTCCTCCGGGTGCTCCGGTTTCCTCCCACAGTCACAAAGATGTGCAGGTCAGGTGAATTGGCCATGCTAAATTGCCCGTAGTGTTAGGTAAAGGGGTAAATGTAGGGAAATAGGTGGGTTGCGCTTTGGCGGGTCGGTGTGGACTTGTTGGGCCGAAGGGCCTGTTTCCACACTGTAAGTAATCTAATCTAAGTAATCTAATCTAATCTAATCTAATTACTTGCTAATTTACCTTCAAATTTCACTTTCTCTTTTAGTTGATATCTAAAGTTTTCTGAATCTCTAATTTACCACTAATCTTTGCCACCTTGTTTTTTTTAAATGTTGTGTTGTCCTGAACTTCCTTGGTTAACTATTATTGGTTTATCTTTGAGGAGAAAGTGAGGTCTGCAGATGCTGGAGATCAGAGCTGGAAATGTGTTGCTGGAAAAGCACAGCAGGTCAGGCAGCATCCAGGGAACAGGAGAATCGATGTTTCGGGCATAAGCCCTTCTTCAGGAATACAGAAATATTATTGGTTTATCCCCTTCCTAAGATCTTTCCTTCCTCACTTGAGTTATGAATTAATTTCTTAATGTCTGCTAGTTCTCCTGAACCGCCTTTTTTGTAAAACTCCTTTTGGAATCCATTCTACCCAGCTTAACCTTCATTCATTTGTAATTACCCTTAAGATTAAGTTGCTTTTACCTATGCTTCTCAGTAATGCTAAATTCTATCACATTATCATTGATCAGGACTTGGGGTTATAGGCAACAATCAAAGCTATCCCAATGTGTTTAGGTTACATTTAATGTCCTGTTCTCAACTATTTATTTTGAGGGGAAGAGAGTTTTACAGGCTGACAGATCCTGGAGAAAAGATTTCTCTATAATGTCCTGCATATTTTATATTATAACACTGCCCTTTCTCTCTTTTTTACAATGAAAGGTCATTGACCTTGAGGGTATTGATGTGGCTCAATGGTTAGCACTGCTACCTCACAGTACCAGGAACCCAGGTTTGATTCCACCTTCAGGCAATTGTCTGCATGGAGGTTGCATATTTTCCCCATGCATCTATGGGTTTTCTTTCACAGTGCAAAGATGTGCAGGTTAGGTGCATTTGCCACACTAAATTGCTCAGTGTCTGGGGTTGTTCAGGCTAGGTGAGTTAGCCATGGGAAATGCAGAGTCACAGCAATGAGGTGGGGGTGGATGATCTTTGGATGGTCAGTATGGAGTTGATGGGCAGAATGCCCTGCTTCCACACTGTAGGGATTCTGATTCTCTGACCTCATATGTTAACTGGAGTACTGCCTGACCCACTGGCTATTTCCAGCCTGTTCTATTCTTAGTCAAAAATGTGACCGTTACATTGAGCATTACATTGAATTTCAAATTCATTTTTAAAAGTCTGCAGATAAAACCTATCATCCTCCTCCATACTGGAGAAGTGGGGGAGAAAGGCAAAAAAGCATTTTACTGCAAAGTTTCTTGTCACAACATGTATTAAATAGCTTGTCTTTAAGTTAGGTTTAAATGGAGAAATGAAGGGTAACTCTGAATTCTACCTGACAGGAACGTTATGGCTTGGTTGCTATGGCAGCAATGAAGCCTAGTTTCCTTTAACTGGAAAGGAACTAAGACATCTACACTGACAATGGCAAGATCATCTATACTAACTTTGGGTAGATCAGTTATCAAATCTGAGGTGTTAGGAATGTCAGGCTTTTTAAATGGCATACTTCAAACTGTATTTAATGATTACATTAGATTCCCTACATGGGGGCAATAGGCCCTTTGGCCCAACAAGTCCACACCAACCCTCCAAAGAGCAATGTGAGGTTAGAACAGATTAGTGGGCCTCAAGGTTCGCTCATTAGTATTTCTACCTGGATAAAAGATCTGTGATTCAACTCACCATGGTGATGGATATTGAGGGGAAGCCATTGTAGCACAAGGTTTTGGAATTTCTGAAGGCATGTTTGAATGAGGACTGAGAAAAGAGGGACCCAGAGAATTTGAAGGAAGAGAGAAGCAGTCTCTTTTGATCCACCACACAGAATGTGAGTAGGAGCTCATGCTCGAATTGGAGAAACCAAATATATTAGGATTTTCATAAGACTAGAGGATTTGCCTATCTTTGTGGAAACAATCACCAGGATAGCTCACTCAATATATGAAAGTCCATTTTGGAACTAGAAGTTTCCTAACTGGAAAAGGGAAAATCAGCTCACTGGGAGCTGAGAATAGCTAATGGTGTGCTAGGTTTTATTGGTAGAGGGACTGAATTCTGGAGGAATGAAGTCGTGTTGCAGCCGTACAAAACTCTGGTGCGGTTGCAATTGAATATTCCATACAATTCTGGTCATTTCCACATAGGATGTGGAAGCATTGGAAAGGGTGCAGAGCAGATTTATCAGGATGTTGCCTGGTGTGGAGGGAAGGTTTTACGAGGAACGGCTGGGTGATTTTAGGGCTGTTTTCATTGGAGAGGAAGGTTAAGAGGTGACTTAAAGGCATACAAGATCAGAGGATTAGCTAGGGTGGACATTGAGAGGCTTTTTCCTTGGATGGTGATGGCTAGCACAAGGTGGCTTAGCTTGAAATTGAGGGGTGATAGATAAGGACAGATATCATATAGGGTGTGGAATGCCCTGTCTGCAACAGTGGTAGACTCTTCAACTTTAAGGGCATTTAAATGGTCATTGGATAAACACATGAATGATAATGGAATACTTTCAGATTGATTTCACAGATCAGCAGAACATAGAGGGCTGAAGAACCATTACAGCATACAGGTCCTATATTAGGATAGCGCATGGTTTACTTCATTCAATGTTCTAAGGAGATTTTCAGTCATTTAAAAGTTGAATCTGGAAATATTTCCAGCAGTTGAAAACATAAGATGTTTCCTGAATATTTGGACAACGTTGCATTTTTTCTAAACAGTAAAATTCTTAAAATCATTGTGATCCTTCTAGTCACTTTCTGGGAATTCAAGCATCCATTGAAGCACTATTGTTCTCTAAACAAATCAAAGCAAGTCACAGCCAGGTGTTAGCTATGCTGCTACACCAATCTATCTTCTCCATCTACATATTGGAAATGAAAAGTCAATGCACCTCAATGCCAACTAGGGATGAAACCCCAGACTTAGTGACATGGATTAGTCAATACACTGTTATTTAACCTGTCCAAGACACTGAAATTCAGCACACTTCTTCAGAGTAAGAAGATTTTTGAGGTAGTATTACCACTGGGGTAGCACAATGGCTGTGGTTAGCACTACTGCCTCAGTGCAAGGGACCTGGACTTGAGTCCAGGCAACTGTGGAGTTTACACATTCTTCCTGTCTGTGGGTTTCCCTTTGGATTCTCCTGTTTCACCCAAAGGTATGTAGGTTAGGGGCAATGGCCTTGCTAAATTGTCCAAAGTGTCCAATGAAGTGCCATCTAAGTGTAACCCTGAATTTCCATGACTAATACAATGATTGGCTTGTGGGTGGAATGCTCTTTGGAGGGTTGGGGTGGTCTCAATGAGCTGAATGGCCTGCTTTCAATTATATTGAGACTGTGATTGATTTGTTTTATTTTCCATTTAGTAATGCAACACAAATTTTAAATAGTAAATCATACACAATCAAACCAACAGCACATTTATGAAGCATCCTTTGTATCTTCCAAGTTTGTTTGGGATAGTGGAAGCACACCTCTTTTAATCAACGTGGTAATTATTGCTGGAAATGGGCATGGAACATTTTGACACTGAACATGTGATAGGTGTTCCTCTTTCTATAAAATGCTCCCTGATGATCTCATTACCACATTGTGTCAAATTCCAACCACAGACAGCACTTGTGCCATCTTCCTTAACATCACTGGGCTGTTTGGAAGAATTCCAAACCTAGATGAATCACACAGGTAACTATCACCAATAACTATGACAAATCTGAGATTTGTTGCAAACTTGAAAGTAATAGCATTGATTCTATATCCTTCCACAGACACACTCGGGTTCAACCAGATTGCTCATATCCACTATATCCTACTCAAACTTGTTCCTCATGTGCTTTCCACTATAAAGACTATCTAGTTACACCTCCACCAAATGCTAACCTCAGCTAATTCATCACTTTCCTGCTATTTTAAACCCATATCCATTACTTTGTCACTACCACAGTGAACTATTCAATTAGCTTCACATACTATATTCTTCACAACTCTGTTCCACCAAACCCTGTTGTCGATATCCTAGCTTACAAGATCTCTTAAATCACTCCTACCATTATTGCATGACACTGCTTTTCATTCCCAAAGCTTCAATTTTTTTTGTTTAAATCCATTTATATCCTCACCTTCCATATCTCTACTATCTCTGACCCTACGGGGTCCCCCCCCTCCTCCGACAAATTGATTTGGGTGGTTTTTGCATTAATGAAATTAGTCACGTGGGAAAAGGGCTGTTTTTAAAAATGAAGAATTCCAGCAGGAGTCTCTACACTTGCTTAAAAGCAAGCTACCAGCATTTCAAGTAAATTCTGTATACACTATTACTTGCTCAACTAGTTTGCAGAGGGGGGGGGGGGGTATCGGGGGGAGGTGAATTGTTCAGTTGCATGCAAACTGCAGCCAGTGATGTGTACAAACTAAGATTTGGCTAGCAACAAGTGACTGATTTATTGATAACTTGTCATCATTCTACAAATCAACAACGAAGTCTTTTAGCCTGCTAACAACTGATTCTCCTAGGTAGCTGAACAACTCATGGGTGCAAACAAGACTGCAGAGGTCACTGGACCTCTGAAAAGGATACAGGACAGTGGACATGTACAATATACTCAGGGCCAGTAATACTTGTACCTCGCTGTCCTATAGTATTCTTTGTATTGCTTGCTAAGATACAGCACTTACTACAGAAACCAGTGAAACTCATCAATGGCACTATGCTCAAGTAAAATGAGGGAACTTCTTCTATTCTACCCGACTGTTTCTTAAACCCATACTATTGCTACTGAACAAACACCATTTTGAACACATCCTCCAGAAACACTATTCTGAATTATCTGTGTAATGCTGATCCACATATTGGAAGCAAGAACTAACCAGGATTTGTAGAAACTAACAAATTACATTGCAGGGCAATGTTTATAGGTACCATCAAAGTGTAAAGGACATGTATACTGAGTCTTCACCACATTTAATAGTGTATAACAGGAAATTAATGACCATTTTTAATCACCATTGGCATTCATTTGAAGGTTGAGCTGAAAGCTAAACTTGGTCTTCGTTTATAATTTTAACACTCATTCATAATAAATATGAAACCCTATTTTAATAAAAACAAATGAAATGAAGGAACAAATAACAGCTGACACAGCTCCCAAAATGCTATTACTTCAGAACTGTTCACATCAGAAACCAAATACATACAGAAAGTATGTACATACATGGGATTTCACATACAAGCTTTATTTAGACTCATAATATCTCAATTTATATTTACAGATAATGCAAAGCTTGACAATTTGTAGATATGAAAGACATAATCTTAGTGGTGCATTAACAGGTTTTCTTGGTCATAGAGCCTGGAAATCTTAATATTTTACATTAATTGTTATAACTGCTGGTTCATTTTCACCACTTGCATTTGCTAGATCATAATCCATGGTGCTGATATTTAAACCTGCAGACCAGTCATTTGTTCATGTAACTCAACAGCATCTCAATATTAAGCCAACTTTACAGTCATGCCTCTGCAAACTCTTTGGAAAATAGTAAGCATTAACTTTGGTTAGTGCAGCTTGGAGATTAACTTACTGTCAACTGAAGACATTGCAAATTTAAGGATGTACTAATTTAATTCAAAGTTTATGAATAAAGTATATTATGTGCATACAGTCACTAGATCAGTTCTGTACAGTTTGTTTTCCATATGTAAAGAGGAGAAAGTGAGGACTGCAGATGCTGTAGATCAGAGCTGAAAGTGTTGCTGGAAAAGCACAGCAGGTCAGGCAGCATCCAAGGAACAGGCGAATCAACGTTTCGGGCATAAGCCCTTCAGCCCTTATTCCTGAAGAAGGGCTTATGCCTGAAACGTCGATTCTCCTGTTCCTTTGATGCTGCCTGACCTGCTGCGCTTTTCCAGCAACACATTTTCAGCTCTCCATATGTAAAGACTAACTCAAGGAATTTCTTTGACTGTATTTACATGAACTTGAGGTATCAGGCTGATCTGAGAACTGAACATATCCCTAGATAACATCAGCAGACAGACCTTTGATGGTCTTTTCACACTGCCTTGGTGGCAGCTGCTCCAATGGACAGATGTACACCTGATTTACTGAAACCATAATGATTTTGCTCTCCAATCTGTCCTGTGACTTCTTACATCATAGTAGGATGTGCTTTGTATGCTGTCCCAACAGTCACACGTTTGTATCCAGATACTACAGCCAGTACTTGAACACTTGCTACCAGATGGATTTCCAATGTTGTCATATAAAAGTAAGCAGGATAAATGAGCCACCTTTGCCAAAGTTCAAATGGTCAGACTAAACTGCACTCCAAGTTCATGACTGTGCATTTCCTTAACCTATTACATTAATTTAAACATTCAAGATGACAAATTTAGTGCACATGCACATTGCCTACATTCTGAATGATTTTGGGGGTGCCAGTGTTGCGCTGGGGTGGACAAAGTTTGAAATCACATATATTCCAGCAAGTTTATTTGGAAGCACTAGCTTTTAGAGCACTGCTCCTTTGTGTGGTTGTGGAGTCAGAGCCACAACCACTTGATGAAGGGGCAGTGCCTCAAAAGCTTGTGCTTCCAAATCCACCTGTTGGACTATAACCTGGCATTGTGATTTTAACTACATTCTGAATGATGTTCCAGTCTGATCTTTATACTGCATGGAGCACAAGAGTACTGCTGCACCAAACTTTAACTCTTTGCAAGTGAATGAATTGAGAATTAAAATCCCACCCTTTGAATGCATTCAATGAAACATCTCAATAAAAGTTTCTCAAATGTGACAAGGGGTGGCCAGAGTTTCTGCAGTTGTATTGCAACTATTTGCACTTAACTATTCTTCTGTATCATTTATGATTATCAAAGATAGAAATCAGAACTCAATGTGTTGTATGTTTACGTGCATACATGAGGTGTTTTTTACAGCTAACTTTGTAACAAGCACCAAAGAACCCATGTCTCGGGGGGAAAAGCAAGGGCAACTGAAGCTGACAAGCAAAGTCATGCAGATAAATCTAAATTAACTTAACTTGATGAGTGAAGTTGTGAATACATTAGTTATGATGAATATATGTCAAAAATGGGAAGGGCAAAAGCATCAAACTAATACCTGAAGCTTTATTACACTATGGACAATGAAAATAAAGGTCCAAAACAACATCCTAATGAAATTTTATTCCAAGAATTGAGATTGTCTCGCTCTATATTTTTATACATTACAGGATAGTTTATGGACAAATTGAGGAAGATACATGATAAAGTGTTCTTTTCAATTCTCCCCAAGACTTGGTGAATTTATTTGTGATTTGTTGGAGGATGAGATCCAGGAATCCATATCTGGTCTGAGCTGTCAGATGATTAATCTCTAAAGAGATGTGCAATGAATCTAATTCTAGTACTCCTGTCAATTGAGAGTATTTGTCCTGGATTGCGAGTATCATAGCTGGAACTGAGTCTGTGAACAGCAGTTGAGGTGAACAGCTTGTCAATATGCCTCCTCTGGGCCATAATGCTGTATTTGACTCCTCATTCCAGAGTCAGAATGACTCCAGATTTAGGTACTGGATCAGTGGTGCTGGAAGAGCACAGCAATTCAGGCAGCATCCGAGGACAGGCAAAATCGACGTTTCGGGCAAAAGCAAACTCTTCATAAAAACAGCCATGTAAACATGGCAAGTGAGAAGCACATCTGGGACTTGCATACACATTTTGGCCCTGTACTCTGGATCTGGTCTGCTCCATTATTGAGTTTATTCTTCTCTTAGCTCCCTGTAATTTCCATGTATTAGGGCATCTAGTCCTTGACTTGTACTGAGCAACACCTCAGAGGAGGGGTTTGGCTTGATTGGGTTTGGGAGCATTTTGAAGTTCAAAAGGCATTATCTGTCCTAGTTCGGTTCATGTCCTCCATGTCATCCCATAGAACATGGGACAGGATTAGCTATTTAAGCCTGCTTTGTCATTACATTAAATCATGCTGATCCTCAACACCATTATCTCCATATCTCTTGTTGTTGGTCTCCAAAAAAAATCTCAAATCCTATATTGAATTGCTCAATGATTGACCTTCCACAACCCTTTGGGGAGTGAATTCCAGGACACACCACTCTGATTGAAGTCATCACTCCTCATCTCAGCTTTAAGTAGCCTATCCCTTAGTCTGAGAGGCTGCCTTGTTCTGGAGTTGCCAGTTAGATGGGGCATCCTAGTTATCTTGCCCCTTCATTCTCCTTGTAAGAATCTTATTCATTTTAATGAAGTCAGCTCACATTCTTTGACACTCTAGAGACCTAGTCTCTTCAAACTTTCCCCACAAAATAATTCTGACATCCCATCTGGAAAAATCTGGTGAACCGTTGTCGCATTTCCTCCTGAGGCATGAATATCCTTCCTTCGATAAGGAGACCAAAACTGTATACAATACTCCATGTAAAACCTCACCAGAAGTCCACACAACTGCAGCAAGAAATCTTTAATCCTGCACTCAAATCCTCTTGCAACAAAGGGCAATAAATCATTTGCCTTTCTAATTGTTTGCTCCATCTGCATGCTAATGTTAAGTGACTCGTGAACAAAACACAGGATGGCCAATAAATGCTGGCCAGCGATCCCCAAGATCAATGATTGACTTACGAAAAACCTTTGGATATCTGCACTTCACAAACTCTTATCACATGAGAAACATCCCTTGTAAAATTGAACAAAAATATCCATCATCTGAAATATTGGACAAGACTCTGGGCTTTTCTAGTCTATAAAATACTGGTTAAATCCTGGGCTCAGACTGCAGCAAACATACAACAGCGCCAGAATAATTTCTGTCCAAGACTATTGTTCAGCCTGGAATTCCAACTTACATTTCCATCTAAGAGCAATCAAACAAACCTAACATTCTAGACTAAGTGTGGTGGTGCCAGTGTTAGACTGGTTTGGATAAAGTTAAAAATCACACCATACCAGGTTATAGTCCAACAGGTTTATTTGGAAGTACTAGTTTTCAGAGCACTGTTCCTTCATCAGGTAACTAGTGGGGCAGGATCATAAGACACAGAATTTATTGCAAAAGATAAGTGTCATGCAATTAAAATGAGATATTGAACAAACCTAGTAAAAACTGGGTACACAAACTAGCAGAAAGTAAATAAAACCAAATACTTATCCGATAGATCTACTAAGCACCTTACTGCATCAGTGGACTCATCCCAAACTGAAAACCCTACACAGTGCGAAGTCTTCATCCAGGCACCATAGAGTCATAAAGAGATGTAAAGCACAGAAACAGACTTTTTGGTCCAACTTGTCCATTTCGACCAGATAACCTAAATTAATCAAAACCCATTTGCCAGCACTTGGCCCGTATCTCTCTCAACATACCCATCAAGATTGCTTTTAACTGTTGTAATTGTACCAGCCTCCATCACTTCCTCTGGCAGCCCACAACCCTTTCAGCTCGCACCTTAAAAATGTGCCCTCCAGTCTGTAAATCTACCATGCCTCACCCTCTGCATGAAAACGTTGCCCCTTTTATATCTTTCCCCAGGCATCATAAGTGGGAACAGCTGGATGTATTTCAAAATTGCGGTTTCATTAGTGATGAGCTTAAAATCCCAGGACCCCAAAGTTCCGGCCTAGCTAGCCGGGAGGGGAAAGTACGTGGTTACAGTGCATTGGGACCCCAAGAGCAGGCAGCCTGATGCAAGATTCTGTGATTAAAACCATTTTTAGGTTCTAATAATGTCTAATCTAATTAAGTGTATTTAACTAGGGCGGCACAGTGGTTACCACTGCTGCCTCACAGCGCCAGAGACCCGGGTTCAATTCCCATCTCAGGCAACTGTCTGTGTGGAGTTTGCACATTCTCCCCATGTCTGCGTGGGTTTCCTCCGGGTGCTCCGGTTTCCTCCCATAATCCAAAAATGTGCAGGTTAGGTGAATTGACCTGGCTAAATTGCCCGTAGTGTTAGGTGAAGGGGTAAATGTAGGGGAATGGGTCTGGGTGGGTTGCGCTTCAGCGCATCGGTGTGGACTTGTTGGGCCGAAGGGCCTGTTTCCACACTGTAAGTAATCTAAAATATAAATCTTGTGTTAACTTCCTTGTTTACTGCCTTTTTTTCTTGTATTATACTTACTTTTTGTATTTTAAATAAACGCAGAGATTCTATTTGCCCTGAATCACCTGCCATAGTCAGAGTCATTGAGTCATACAGTAGTGAATCAGGCCCTTCGATCCAACCAGTCCATGCCAAACATAATCCTAAAATAAACTAGTCCCAACTGCCTGCTACTGGCCTATGTCTCTCCAAATGTTTCCTATTCATGTATCTATCCAAATGTCTTTTAAATGTTGTAATTGCATCTGCATCCAATATTTTCTCGAAGTTGATTCCACACGTGAACCACTCTTTGTAAATGACTTGCCTCTTTTATGTCTTATTTAAATCTTTCAGCTCTCACCTTAAAAATGTGCCCTCAAGTCTGGAAATCTACCATCCTAAAGAAAAAACAACTACCAGTCAACTGCCTTCTTCATTTCACATTCCCTAAATAAGTCCAGTGTCTAGAAACAGGGAACTGGGGCTGATTTGAACCACTTTAAATACAGAAAACTACTGATTGCAAACTAGAACCCTGTACCTCCTTGCTGTTTTCTCAACAAAAATGAATAAATTTACAATTACATCATTATATTCCATCTGCCATGATGCAACCCATTCACTGAGCATATTCAGTGCCATTTGAAATCTTTTTGTATCATTAATGCTATTACTGCAATGCTTGCATACCCCTAAATTCATCTTTGACACTTTGAGGGGCAATTTGACAATGAGGAATATTGTCTCTGCCCCCCAGTCCAGTCCCTATCCATTTCTCCATTATCTTGTCCACTATTACATTTTTCTCTTTGCTACGTATTATCACTAAATTTAGACTGACTAAATTTAGATGCCACATCTATGATGGATAAGATGAAAGGGCCGTGAAGAAAGCATTTAACACTCTTATCTTCGTTGCTCAGACTTTTTGAGTATAGGAGTTGGGACATTATGTTGAGGTTGTACAGGACTTTGGTGAGGCTTCTTCTGAAGTACTAAATCCAGTTCTAGTCATCCCCTTATCAGAAGGATATTATTAAGCTGAAGAAGGTTCAGAAGAAACTTACCAGGATGTAGCTGGGAATGGAGGGTTTGAGTTATAAGGAGAGGTTGATATCTGGGACTCTTTTTCACTGGAGCATAGGAAGATGAGGCGTGGCTTCATAGAGGATTATAAAATAATGTGGGGTATAAATAAAGTAAATGGCATCCTTTTCCCTAGGAGGCAGATTTCAAGACTGGGGATGTATATTTTTAAGGTGAGAAGGATTTGAAAAAGAGATGAGGGACAATTCTTTTATTACAAAGGGAATGAACTTCCAGAGGAAGTGATGGATGCGGCTAGAGTTGCAATGTTTAAAAGACATTTAGATAAGTACATGAAAAAATGTTTGGAGGGATATGGGCCAAGCACAGGTAGGTAGGACTAGTTTAGTTTTGGATAATGGTTGGCAAGGGTTGGTTGGACCGAAAGTTCTGTTTCCATGCTGTATGACTCAAAGGTGGAGTCACAGGTAAATAGGATAACGAAGAAGGTGTTTGGTATGCTTTCCTTTATTGGTCAGTGCATTGCGTACAGGAATTGAGGTCATGTTGTGGTTGTACAGGACATTGGTTAGGTCACCTTTGGAATATTGTGTACAATTCTGGTTTCCTTCCTATCAGAATGATGTTGTGAAAGGGTTCAGAAAAGATTTACAAGGATGTTGTCAGAGTTGGAGGATTTGAGCTATAGGGAATGGCTGAAAAGGCTGGGGCTGTTTTCCCTGGAGTGTCAGAGGCTGAGGGGTGACCTTATAGAGGTTTACAAAATCATGAAGGGTATGGATTGGATAAATAGACAAAATCTTTTCCCTGGGGTGGGGAAGTTCAGAACTAGACAGCATAGGTTTAGGGTGAGAGGAGAAAGATATAAAGGGACCTGAGGGGTAACTTTTTCATGCAGAGGGTGGAATGAGCATGTATGGAATAAGCTGCCAGAGGAAGTAGTGGAGGCTGGTACAATTGCAGCATTTAAGAGGCATCTGGATCAGTATATAAATAGGAAGGGCTTAGAGGGATATGGACCAAATGCTGGCAAATGGGACTAGATGAGGTTAGGATATCTGGTTAGCATGGATGTGTTGGACCCTGAAAGGTCTGTTTCTGTGCTGAACTTCTCTGATTCTCTGAAAGTAGTTTTTTTAATCCTGTATCTTCAAGTTTATTACTACAACCTTTTTAAAGTTTATCCTTCATGGGAGAATGACTGTAGGCCATGATTGTTTCCTTTTTTTCACAAATATCACATTTAATCTTGATCTCTTCGATAGATCTTTTTGAAGTAACAAAGAGGATTGATGAGGGCAGAATGGCATTTGGATATAGAACAGGCTCAAAGATAGAAGGCAGAGGCTGGTGGTGGTGGGTTGTTTTTCAGACTGGAGGCCTGTGACCAGTGGAGTGCCATAAGGATCGGTGCTGGGTCCACTACTTTTCTTCATTTATATAAATGATTTGGATATGACCATAAGAGGTATAGTTAGTAAGTTTCAGATGCACCAAAATTGGAGGTGTAGTGGACAGCAAAGAAGGTTACCTCGGATTACAACAGGATCTTGATCACTTGGGCCAATGGGCTGAGAAGTGGCAGATGGGGTTTAATTTAGATAAATGTGACGTGCTGCATTTTGGGAAAGCAAATCTTAGTAGAACTTAATACTTAAAGGTCCTAGGTAGTGTTCTTGAACAAAGACTTTGGAGTGCAGGTTCATAGTTCCTTGAAAGTGGAGTCGCAGGAGATAGGATAGTAAAGATCAGCGTATTGAGTACAGGAGTTGGGAGGATATGTTGTGGCTGTACAGGATACTTGTAAGGCTACTGTTGGAATATTGCGTGCAATTCTGGTCTCCTTCCTATCGGAAAGATGTTGTGGAACTTGAAAGGGTTCAGAAAAGATTTACAAGGATGTTGCCAGTGTTGCAGGATTTGAGCTATAGGGAGAGGCTGAACATGCTGGGGCTATTTTCCCTGGAGTGTCAGAGGCTGAGAGGTGACCTTATAGAGGTTTACAAAATTGAGGGGCATGGAGAGGGTAAATAGGCAAAGTCTCTTCCCTGGGGTGGGGGGAGTCCAGGACTAGAGGGCATAGGTTTAGGTTGAGAGGGGAAAGATATAAAAGAGACCTAAGGGGCAACTTTTCACAGAGGGTGGTACGTGTATGGAATGAGCTGCCAGAGGATGTGTGGAGGCTGATACAATTGCAACATTTAAGAGGCATATGGATGGGTATATGAATAGGAAGGGGTTGGAGGGATATGGGCCGGGTGCTGGTAGGTAGGACTAGATTGGGTTGGGATATCTAGTCGGCATGGATGGGTTAGACTGAAGGGTCTGTTTCCATGCTGAACATTTTTATGACTCTGAGATGTACATTACTCATTTCCCTTTAATCCTGTATCCTCAACCTGTGAAGATGGATGGGCAAATTGCTGAAGTAGTTTTAGGATGTGGAGGTGCCAGCATTGCACTGAGGTGGACAAAGTCTAAAGTCACATGGCAACTGGTCATACTCCAATAGGTTTATTTGAAATCACAAGCTTTGAGTGCTGCTCCTCTGTCCAGTGAAGTCTTTACCTGATGAAGGAGCAGCACTCTGAAAGCTTGTGATTTCAAATAAATCTGTTGGACTATAATCTGGTATTATGTGACTTCCAACTTAGTTTTAATATAACTGACCTGCTTCCCTTTAAGCTATTATCTTTTGATCCCAATAACATCAAAGGGCAATGCTGTGTGATCAAACAGTGAAGGGGAGGGCAGGGATTAAATCAAAATAGAGTTGGAGAGGAAAATAACGCACTCCACTCCCTGCGGCACCCACCTCTCCCTGAACAACTCGAGGTTACTGGTGGACACCATGTGCTCCTTTTCCAGAGACACCCGGGCTCTAACGTAACTGCGGAAGAGGGGTAGGCAGTCGGCCCTAACAACCCCCTCCATGGCCCGCTGCCTGGACCTGTTTATGGCCAGTTTGGTCAGGCCCAGGAGCAGACCCACAAGGAGGTCTTCAGACCTGCCCTCCCCCTCCGTACTGGGTGCCCAAACATCAGGAGCGTGGGACTGAAGTGCAACCAAAAGCAGAGGAGGAGGTTTTTGAGAAAATCAAAAAGGGAGTGCAAACGCCCATACCCAATATACACTACATTGTATTTTTAATTATTTCACATGTATAGCATAATTTAATAGTCAATAGTGTTAACCCAACTAATGGAACAATATTAGTCAGGTTGGCATTACATCTCAATTGGCAGGGTGTGGATTGGGCAATCACAGGTGAGGTCAAAGTAACATTAATGATTAAATAACTAATATTGCCACAAACTAGGCATGTCAACTTCCAACAGGACAGGCAACATCTGTACAAAGAAAAGAAGTTAACGTACATGATGATGTCAGTGTCATTGAACTGAAATGTTCACTCTTTTTCTCTTCACAGTTGTTGCCTGTCCTGCTGAGAGTTTCCTGCATTATCTGTTTTAGATCTGATTTCCAGCATCTGCCGTGCTTTGCTGCCATGTATGATATCCCAGACTAATTCCCATCAAGTGAGATTCTACAACTAGAGCACAGTCTCTGAAAATCATGTCTGAGTGAAGGACAAATGAAAGTTGAATTGCCAAGTTGCTCTGCTCCCAATTTATTGCTTAGCGGACAGGAAAAAGAAAGGATTCTATCATTAAAAAGCTAGGAAGGAGATTCACACCTTGCCATATACCATCTCTTTAGTTATGAGAGATCTCTAGTGATTTGAAAGCTGGCTGATTGCTCATGTATTTTGTAGCAGCTAGACCAGATGGATGAAAATTTTATTGTGATTTAAAAATAATTTATCAATTAATTTTCTTAAAAATATGAATACTATGTGACATTTCCCCAAACCATCTCAGGTGAATAAACTCCAATTACCTCAAAGGAAGATGGATAGGAAAACAAAAGATGAAAATCTGCACTCAAACAACAGGAAGAATTAATAATAAAGAGGAAAACATTTGAGTGTACAATGATATTTATTCTGGAGATATTTTCGATATTAAAGTGAAATTGATGCACCTTGTATCCCATATGATGCTAGATAATTGTTTGTTTGTGATTGTTCCTTTGCTGTTTTCCTCCCTAGCCATTCAGAAATTTATACTTGCTGTGAGTTATATGTATTTAATGTCCAGGCTGACCATTACTGAAAGCTTTTAAATAATACAATTATTAAATACAATTTTTTGACAAACATGTTAATGGAAATAAATTGCCAGAAGAATAATTCTTCTCACATCAATTTAAGACATCTGCAGTTGAATTAGTCTGAGTTTTATCAATGCACAGCTGAGTTTGTTTTGGTACTCTATGTGCAGTGAGTGTATGTTGGCTCTTTCTTTCCTAAATTTTCTCTCTCTCTGCTTCCAGAGCACGAAGGATTGCTACATTTACTTGGGACTGCTCTTCTTTCCTTACTGGTTTTCCACTAAAACAGGATGCTGATGTGGTTTATTTTAATTCATTGAGTTGAAACCATGACTGTTATTATACTGAAAGAAGAGGACCTTTAGTTTAGTCACAAATGATACAGCTGTAGCTATTAATAGCACACAAGGTGACTGTCTAAGGTTTCATTCTTCACCTTAGCCTTTCACTGGTGGTTACAAATGAATTAAGCTGAGAAAAAGAAAATATTCTTCAACTTTCTCTTATTTCTGCAGGACAGTGCATTACTGTTTCTGTGCTGTATGACTGTGAGGCTATTACAAATGCAAAATTACAAAAGCAAGGTAAAGAAATGCACAAGTATCTACTTTGTTTTATTTTCCACATGCATCACTACTTATTGCAAATAAAGAGTACAATTGTAGAGTTGTTTTTTTTTCTCTCAATTATGTGCCTGGGCATAAGAAAATCATATTTCCTCTAAGCACCATACACATCTAGCCATAAAAACATGGAATGTAATACATTGGCCATTTATAAGTTGTCACCACCAAAAATGCTGGTTATTTACATGGAAGTCATCAGCAAACATTGTTTGAAGGAAGTCTGAGGATGCCTGTCGTTTTAAGATTAATACACAAATACTACTTTTGTTCTCCAGAACATCGCTGACTCATGTAAATAATGCAGGCAAATTGTTAATCAGCAAATTACAATTTGCAGCTTTGACCAGAGGTACAGTTTACATCTCCTTCACAGAAGAAAAAAATGATGCATTTAGATTGGATGTCAGTCAGTTCTGCACCATGGTTATTTTTACTTTTAATTGATTGCCAATGTGATATAGCATCTGTATTCTTAGAGATCAAGAAAAAATCACCATAATATTAGTAGTAAACAGTGCATCTTTTTAAAAGAATTACCAGATAACATGCACAATATTTTTATGAATTATTCAAAATGATATATCATTTGTTCTTACCAACAAAGAGATTCCACTCTGTATCCAAATCAGCCTGATTGGCCAGGCAGCCCTTCATTACATTCAGACAGTAGTTGTTGCAAGGTTTCACAGTGGGGAGGCCATGGCAGTAAGGACAATACATCATCTTCATTAGTGCGCGGATACATCCAAGTGTTGGAATGACCTGTTGAGTTAAAGGAAGACAATTAATTTCCTTGGTATCAACTCATCTTCTCTGAGAGGAAAGACTGTAAGAGGAGTGGCTGAAGAGTCAGCTGACACCGAGCCCCTGCTTAAACAAGCCTAACCAATTCACATCAACTAATTCCATTTTATTAAGGGCATTCAGCATTACAAGGTTGAACAATAACTTGGCTTCAGACAATCGCAGGCACTCCATGCAGGGAGCAAAACAATAATGAGCCTTAAACCATACAAAAGACAATGGATTTCTTTTTTCAAATGACACAATACGAATGTAAATCTTAAACCGTCAGTCAGGAAATCTCGCCTCAGATTCCACTCTCCTGGAAAAGAAAATAAATGGAAATAATTTTGAAAGTTGTTTAAAAAAATGTACACAACGAGGTCCATTACACGAAAGCATGGAGCTGTAAAAGAAGTCACTGTTTCCTTTTTCTTTGCATTTGTTGTTCCCCAGGATTTTCCAGAAAGACAAATAGTTTTCCAACAGGAATTCACCAAGATGAAGTAGTTGATTTAAAGAAGACTGAAATAAAGGTTAATAATAGAGCAAAGCTAACAATATTTCTGAAACATCTCTTGAAGCTTCTTCCAATGACAAATGACTGTCATTTCATGACACCAAGGATTAAAGGGTCAAATTATGACTACAGGCTTCATCAACTTTGTTTGGATTCCTTTGAAGTTTAAAAAAAAATTGAGGATTGATCTAATCCTGTGGATTGTACTAAAGGTTTGGGACATTGTGGGGCAAATATTTGCTCCCTTGCCAGGCAGACAGCTTGAATCAAGAAATTTTACAGTTCAATTTCCTGCTCCAGGTGAAAATTCTCAAAAGATGTTATTTTTACTTTGTATGACAGTGCTTGATCGAACATCCTAGACATAGATCAGAGTCAGACGCACAAGCTGCCAATTATTGAGACAATCTCGTTTTAGTTCTGTGCAACTTCATCCCTGTTGTTTTGTTAAACGTTAGACTTTATACTCTTCTCCATCTCACTCACTCATCACCCCATACATTTCAACACATAACATATACCAAACCTCGTCCCCACCTCCCAATGCCATTTCTAGTTCCTCTGCCAACTTCGTGTTAACCATTACCACTTACCTATCTGCACAGATCCTGGGAGCCCCATACTAACTATACATCAACACATGCCAACCCAAGCTTCAGCCTACTCCAGCAATCACCTTTTAAGCTTGTGCCCTCCATGCTAACTCACTGAATATCCATCTGAGATAAAGATGAAATAAAATAATGTTTCAAATATATAGTACAGAATTCATTATTTTTAATAAGCCCCTTTCATGAAAGCCCTTTCAATACATTTAACTCTTAAGTATTTCATCACTTCTGAAAACAAACGCATCCGCAAATTGAAAACAGCTAATCCTTCAATAAGTCTTTCAGCTGTGATTGCAACGCAGTCAGCTAGGTGAATCTCAGAGAACATGAGTTCTGTGACTGGGGCTGTCAACTTGGTCCAATCAGGGAGTCCTGGTTGACAGATATAAATGGGGTGTCTACCCTCCCCTTCACTGTTTTGATCACACAGCACTGCCCTTTGATGTGAAGGGCAGTGTTTGGCACTGGCCACCCGGGTGTTTTCCTGTCTTCCTGGTGGTGGAAATTGAATAAAGATTCATGCACTTTGTGACTTTCACTGTGTCTCACACCTGCACACACACACCATGGGTGCTGAGGAAAAAATAAGCACTACCGCACTTAGGTGGTAGTGTGGGGGTTAATATAAATAAATAAATAAATAAATGGGGTGTCTACCCTCCCCTTCACTGTTTTGATCACACAGCACTGCCCTTTGATGTGAAGGGCAGTGTTTGGCACTGGCCACCCGGGTGTTTTCCTATCTTCCTGGTGGTGGAATTTGAATAAAGATTCGTGCACTTTGTGAAGAAAAAAGAAGAAAGAAAAAAAATAAATGGGGTGTCAGGGGTTCTGTTCACTACAGGAGCCAACTCTGAACTAGCTAGCTCAGTGTCATGTGTTATGCATGTGTAAATAAAGGGTGACTTGGTGATGAGGTACCAGTGTTTGTGGAGTTATTTCAGTGGCACCGAGAGAAAAGCATGCGCCTGAAGAAATTTGCTTACAACAGTCATCTTTGAATTGGGATAAGCATTTCTGGCATCATGCTGCTATTTGGGAGGCTTGACTCATTTGATCCCAGTATGTGGAAATACTGTGTTATTTTGTCTGGGGAAATGACATTGGGGCAGGTGAAAAGCAATGAGCAATTCTCCTGACAGCTTATGGACCTGCAGCTTTTTCGGTTCTTGGTAGCCTTATAATAAAACTTTCAAGAGTTGATGGAGTTAGCTAAAGAATATTATGACCCTGAGTTTTCTCTCATTCTGAGAGGCTATCTGTTTTACTCAACAGTTCAAGAACCAGGGTAAACCATATGGGATGTTTGACTAGGTTAAGACGAACGGCAGAGGCATGTGATATTGGTTTAATCCTAAGTGAGATGCTGAGAAACCGTACGGTATGTGGGATTAATGATGTGATCATACAAAAGCATCTACTAGCTGAAGCCCAACTGTTCTTCAAACAGACACGACTACTGGCTTTGTTATTAAGAAATGTGGCAAGTGGAGCATTGGAGTTGCAGGCTATGCTGATGGAAGTGGACACTCTTGACGGGCTGACTAATCAATGGAAACACCACTTAAGTGACGGCAATTGCATAACCTCACTCAGGACACATCGTGAATACAGGGACTCTAGGTCAGCCCACAGCAAAACCTCAAAGCAAGGCCAAGCCTCAGCCTCAGATTTTCTTGAGAATCCAGGCCAGCTGGCTATTTCTGCCAGTATATGGACCTGAAGAAGGGCATGTGCCCGAAACGTCGAATCTTCTGTTCCCTAGATGCTGCCTGACCTGCTGTGCTGTTCCAGCAATAAAGTTTCAGCTTTGATCTCCAGCGTCTGCAGACCTCACTTTCTCCTCTGCCAGTATATGGACTTGAGACAACAAGAGTCCCACCAGGGCTGAATTGAATAAGAGAACTCATTGGCTGGCATCTCGGAGAGTGCAAATCCTAGAAGGTCCACTTACAACTGGTTTGGAATAGTTAAATTTCTTAGCAACCTCTAATTCAGAATCAATCAAAATAAACTTCTGGTTAAATGGTCACCCAGTTCTAATGGAAGCTGATACTGCGTGACTATATCAGTGATTGCTGAACCAGACTTTACCAAAATTCTCTCTGGACTCCAACCCTTAAATTTGCATAAAACTTCATCTGGGGTGCAAACTATACCAGGAAATGCCTACAGATTAAGGGTGCAACTTCAGTTTTGGTTTCTAATGAGAAGCTACTGGTTCAATTACCACTGCTGTTGTAAAAGGCTTCAGCCCAAATTTGACGGGACAAAATTGGATGAAAAACATTCACCTTGATCGACTTAACATTTTTCAATTAGAAAATGTCTGCTTGAGTGAAGTCTTATTTGAATACTTGGAAGTTTTCAGGAAGATCTAGGGGCTATTAATGGGACCAAGGCCATTTAACATGTTGACCAGGAAGCAATAAATTTCGATCAGCGTGGCTTACAAATCAGAAGCCTTTCATTTCCTTGCATGAGCCTATCTTTGTCATTCTGTTATGCAACAGGATGGTAGATGAGAAAATGATAAAGAGGAACTTCCCCTATTTGAAGCTTGGTATCATCTCCTCTCCTGCTGTTACATCTGCTTCTCCTTCTTTCTCCCACACAATTAAACAAACATTAACACAAACACCAAGCGCAGAATCCAACAATTTAATCTTAGTTTGACAATTTAATGTTTGTCTGTCTTCTGACATCCTAAAAAAGTAATTTGTTGTATCCTCTCATTGTAGTCTCCCAAGGTCATCCAGCACCAACACAGAGGACTCAGTTAGCTGTTTCCTGATAATTCTATGCATCTCTGACTTCCAAAAATCATGCTATTGCTTCTTGAAGACCATTGTCATAATTAAAGTGATTAGTAGGCTTCCTCAGCACTCAGTCTCAGTAAGATCCCTCTTCTTGTAGACAGAAACTTTAATAATGTTCTGAAATGCTACAAAAAAAACAGCTACCAACTCTGAGCAGTTATCATAGAGTCATAGAGGTCCACAGCACTTTGGTCTACTGAGACTATCTGTTGCAAAATTTTTCATTCAATACATTTTGCATGCTATCCCTTTTAGTTCAAGTTACATGAACAGTGCAATGCATTTCCCCAGAAAAAATGATTTTAAAGATTATTTATGTAAACTGTGCACACTAGCTGCCACTTCATGACAGGGAGAAATTGAGGATTGCAGATGCTAGAGATTAGAGTTGAGAGTGTGGTGCTGGAAAAGCACAGCAGATCAGGTAGCATCCGAGAAGCAGGAGATTCGATGTTTCGGGCAAAAGCCCTTCATCAGGAATCCTCAACGAGCCATGCCTGATGAAGGGCTTTTGCCTGGAACATTGACTCTTCTGTTCCTCGGATGCTGCATGACCTGCTGTGCTTTTTCAGCACCACACTCTCGACGCTACTTCATGACAACCCTACATAGAATTGATGTGATTTTTTTAATGGAAAAAATTGGCATCACTTTTCAAACAGTACCAAAATGAAAGTCATAGGTTATAACCTATGTTTAATTTTCATGCTAATCACAAGCCATATGTATAGGGAGAAAAGTCAGTAGTGAAGGTTTACCAGAACAATAGCTGGGATGGTGTTTATTTTTGATCACATTTGTAGTTCATAGTATCCCTAAGTGTAGAAAGAGACCATTTGGCCAATCACATCTGCACTGATCTTCCAAAGAGCATCCCACCCATCCTCATAACTCCAAATGGAGTTTTTATTTTGACCATCCCATCTAACCTGCACATGAGAGGCAGTTTCTAGCATGGACCATTCCACCTAAATTCCACATCCTTGCGACTGTGGGGGGGAAAGCAGACCACCCAGAAGAAACCTGCAGAAACATAGGGAGAACGTGCAACTACACACAAACAGTTATCTATGGCTGGAATTGAAGCTGGATCCCTGGTACTGTGAAGCAGTGGTGCATACCATTGTGGCACTATGGCACACATTGTCTGAGGAATAGTTGGAGAGGCTAGGCTAGCATCCACTGGAGTTGAGAAGAGAAAGGTAACTTGATTACTGTTGACATGGTGGATGTGGAGAGGATGTTTTCTCTTGGGGGACAATCTGGAGCTGGGGTTACTGTTTAAAAATAAATTTAAGACAAGTGAAGAAAACTTTCTTTCTCACAGAAGGGTCATGAGTCTTTGGAACTCTTTTCCTCAAAGGTCAATGGAATAAGAGTTTTTGAATCTTTGATAAACAAGGTTATCAGAGTAAACAGGAATGTGGAGTTGATGTCACAATCAAGTCACTCATGATCTTACTGAATGGTGGAGCAGTCTTGGGGGCAGAGTAGTTGATTCTTGCTCTAAATCATATGTTTACATGTTCCAATGCATATGTTCCTAAACACTACCGAAGCCCAGGATATCTTAAAGTTCAACTCACCTAGTAAATAATATTAATTAAAATACTCAATGACAACTTTAGACTTAAATGTTGGAGGGTTGATAAGTAAGGTTGCAGATGATACAAAATATTAGTGGATTTTTAACTACAAAGGAGGTAGACTTAGATTACAAGAAGATATAGATAGGCTGGTCAGATGGCTGATCAATGGCAAATGGAGTTTAATCTGGATAAATGTGGGATGATGCACTTGGGCAAGACATACAAGGCAAAGGAATACATACTGAATGATAGGAGACGAGACAGCACCAAGGATCAGAGTGATGTGCACATGCATGTACTCCAGTTCCTCAAAGTATCAGGACAGATGGATAAAGTAATTAAGACGGCATAATCATAGAGCCTCTGCAGTGTGGAAGCAGGCCATTTAACCCAGTGAGTCAACACTAACTCTCCGATTTTGTCCCCCCGCCGACCCATCCTCCTACTATATCCCTGTAACCCTACATTTCCCACAACTAATCCACCTAGCCTTCACTGCTCTGGACAATATGGGCAGTTTAGCATGACCAATCCACCTAACCTATACATCTCTGGGTTTTTGGAGGAAACCAGAAAATCTACGGGAAACACACGCAGATTTGGAAAAAATGAGCAAAGTCACCAAAGGGTGGGATCTAAACCAAGTCCCTGGTTAGTGAGGCAGCAGTACTAACCATTTATCCACTGTGCCTACATATGGTACTCTTGCTTTTATTAGTTAAGTCAGAGTTTAAGAGCAGGGATCTTTGATTCTGGAACATTAAAGAATGTTGGTTAGGCAACATTAGAGTATCATGTGCAGTTCTCAAATTCACTTTATAGGAGGGATGTGATGTAATTGGAGAGGATAGATTTGGTAGGAAGTTGCCTGGCTGGAGAGTTTCATTTATGAAGTGGGATTAGGCAGAATAGGGTTCTTTCTCTTACAGCAGAAGAGATTGAGAGGGGATATGATTAAGAAGTATGAGGGTCATGATAGGGTAGATAGAAGAAATCTTTCCCCTTCATGGAGAGTTCAGTGACCTCGGGCAAGATTTCAGGAAAGGGCAAAAGATTTAAATATGTGAGGAGAAACAATTTCACAAAGAGGGTGGTGAAAATCTGGAACCTACTGCCTTTAAGAGGGTTGGGGCAAAAACCCTCATAACATTTAAGTAGTATTTAGATATTAACTCACAATGGCAAGACATTCAACCTATGGGCTAAATGCTGTAAAATGGGATTAGAATAGTAAGGTGGTTGTTTTCAACTGGTGCTGTTGCAATGGGCAGAAGGCTCTTTTTCTGTGCTGTAGATTCTATGTGTTTGTGACTACAATGAGAAACAAGCCTTTTTGGAGAGATTTAAGGAATGGCTTCTGTTTGGAGATGGAACTGATTAGACAATAGTCAATAGACAATAGGTGCAGGAGTAGGCCATTCTGCCCTTCAAGCCTGCACCACCATTCATTATGATCATGGCTGATCATCCTCAATCAGTGTCCTGTTCCTGCCTTATCTCCATAACCCTTGATTCCACTATCCTTGAGAGCTCTCTCCAACTCTTTCTTAAATGAATCCAGAGACTGGGCCTCCACTGCCTTCTGGGCAGAGCATTCCACACAGCCACCACTCTCTGGGTGAAGAAGTTTCTCCTCATTTCTGTCCTAAATGGCCTACCCCTTATTTTTAAGCTGTGTCCTCTGGTTCGGGACTCACCCATCAGCGGAAACATGTTTCCTGCTTCCAGAGTGTCCAATCCTTCAATAATCTTATACGTCTCAATCAGATCCCCTCTCAATCTTCTAAACTCAACGGTATACAAGCCAAGTTGCTCCAATCTTTCAACATAAGATAGTCCCACCATTCCAGGAATTGACCTCGTGAACCTACGCTGCACTCCCTCAATAGCCAGAATGTCTTTCCTCAAATTTGGAGACCAGAACTGCACACAATACTCTAGGTGTGGTCTCATCAGGGCCCTGTACAGCTGCAGAAGAACCTCTTTGCTTCTATACTCAATCCCTCTTGTTATGAAGGCCAGCATGCTATTAGCTTTCTTCACTACCTGCTGTACCTGCATGCTTACCTTCATTGACTGGTGTACAAGAACACCCAGATCTCTCTGTACTGCCCCTTTACCTAACTTGACTCCATTTAGGTAGTAATCTGCCTTCCTGTTCTTGCCACCAATGTGGATAACCATACATTTATCCACATTAAACTGCATCCGCCATGCATCTGTCCACTCACCCAATCTGTCCAGGTCACCCTGTAATCTCCTAATATCTTCCTCACATTTCACCCTGCCACCCAGCTTTGTATCATCAGCAAATTTGCTAATGTTACTATTAATACCATCTTCTATATCATTAATATATATTGGAAAAAGCTGCGGTCCCAGTACTGATCCCTGCGGTACCCCACTGGTCACTGCCTGCCATTCCGAAAAGGAGCCGTTTATCACTACTCTTTGTTTCCTGTCAGCCAACCAATTTTCAATCCAAGTCAGTACTTTGCCCCCAATACCATGCGCCCTACTTTTGCTCATTAACCTCCTATGTGGGACTTTATCAAAGGCTTTCTGAAAGTCCAGGTACACTACATCCACTGGATCTCCCTTGTCCATCTTCAGAGTTACATCCTCAAAAAATTCCAGAAGATTAGTCAAGCATGATTTCCCCTTCATAAATCCATGCTGACTCTGACCTATCCTGTTACTGCTATACAGATGTGTCGTAATTTCATCCTTTACAATTGACTCCAGCATCTTTCCCACCACTGAGGTCAGACTAACTGGTCTATAATTCCCTGCTTTCTCTCTCGCTATTTTCTTAAAAAGTGGTACAACATTAGCCACCCTCCAATCCGCAGGAACTGATCCTGAATCTATCGAACTCTGGAAAATAATCACCAATGCATCCACGATTTCTAGAGCCACCTCCTTCAGTACCCTGGGATGTAGACCATCAGGTCCCAGGGACTTATCAACCTTCAGACCTAACAGTCTCTCCAACACCACTTCCTGGCAAATATAAATTCCCTTCAATTCAGGTCCTTCAGCCGTTGTTACCTCTGGGAGATTGCTTGTGTCTTCCCCAGTGAACACAGATCTGAAGTACCAATTCTGCCATTTCTTCATTCTCCATAATCTATTCCCTGTTTCTGTCTTCAAGGGCCCAATTTTAGTCTTAACCATTTTTTTCCCTTTCACATACCTAAAAAAGCTTTTACTATCCTCCTTTATATTTTTGGCCAGTTTACCTTCATACCTCATTTTTTTCTCTGCGTATTTCCTTCTTAGTAATCCTCTGTTGTTCTTTAAAAGCTTCCCAGTCCTCTGTTTTCCCACCTATCTTTGCTATGTTATGCTTTTTCTCTTTTGACTTTATATGCTTCTTAACTTCCCTCGTCAGCCATGGTCACCCCGCCTCCTCATAGGATCTTTCTTCCTTTTTGGAATGAACTGATCCTGCATCTTCTGCATTATACCCAGAAATATCTGCCATTGTTCCTCCACTGTCATCCCTGCTAAGGTATTGCACCATTGAACTTTGGCCAGCTCCTCCCTCATAGCTCCATAGTTCCCTTTATTCAAATGAAATATTCAAATGATTCTACTTACTGTAATTAAAATAGTGCTAAACAAGGCTGCTCTAGTACAAAGAGTAGTGCATAAGTCCTGCAATAAAAGTAATAAGGCATCTATAAGTAACAGACCAATGAAAATGCAGTTGAGACTATATACAAAGCCAAAAATGATTTGCTAACCAGCAACACAAATTTTGAAAATTAAATTCTTAATTTTAAATGCCACTGAATAGTGTATTGCATAACTGAATGATCTGGAAGTGGAAGAAATTTGTTTTAACAGGATCAGTGGTTGATTATTTAATTGGGCCTTTTCAAAGTTGTATCAAAGTTGCACTGCCTCAGTGCTCCTGTGTTAAAGCAAAACCAAAGGTTGCTATTGCTGCATTCAATCCAATGATATTATGAGACATCATCAGATATTATGAGAGGACACAATTGTGTTTGACGGTGAAGTTTCCCATGTTTCAACAGTCTACTACGAGACTTACATGTAAGGAGTAGTTATTGAGAAATGTGCCTCAGGGCAAACAATACTCATGAGAGAGTGAGGGCTTTGGAATTAAGGAAGCGAGTCGAGGGAATAGGAGAAACCTGGCAAACAAATCAAGTGACTTTCTCATGGATTTCTGCTCATGCTGCTTTATTATAGTGACAGACTATTTAAAGACATGGTCCAATTCTAATAAGTAATTTTGAATGCACAACAAGCCCTCAATGTCCATAGACAAGGTTATCTGAGGAACCTGCTAACTGAAGGCAGTTTAAAAGGTATGATAATCAGGGTTAAGATTGCCATATCCACACTGAAAAACCTAGCTGGGAAGAAGGATTTGATTTCAGACCAACCCTTGGGGACTGATACTTTGAGGTTAAAAGCAAACATGACAGGTTTACCATTACATTTCTTTCAAAAATAAAGTTTTCAAGTATGGAGCCACAGAGATGCTTTTTGTTTCATGCCACTTTGATAGTTTCAGCAGTGAGAACAGAATATCAGCTGTGTGATGTGGTAGAAAATATAGCTGTGCCTTGTAATAGTTGGAAAGATATCTCAGACCTGAAAGGCCTAAAAGCATTAGTTATGGATGTCCATTTATGCTAGGTGTCCAAATGTTCCTCACATGTAGATAGAACTGGTAGTTGCTCAAACATTAAATCAAGATTCCATTTAGCTGTTCGGGTGAATGTAAAAGAGCCCAATGTCTTTTTACAAAGAAGATCAGAGAGTGCTCCCCAATATTTAACCCCCAAATATAGTTCTATTTGTGGGAGCTGGCTGTGTAAAGTCAGCTGACACTTTCCCGCGACATTGGACAATGTTTTCTTTGGCTGTACAGTGCATTGGGAAATCTGAAGTTGTGAATGGTGTCACATCAATGCCATTTGTTCTTTCTTTCCTGGACAGGTCATGGTGTTTAACAGTCTGGCCATGTGTTCCTCCCTTGTCTGCTAGATGCGGTTCATCTTGCCAAGTCAATCTTAACAGAACTTCAGTGTTCCTATCAGGTATTGATCTTCTGAGCTGGAAATCTGGAGCTTTTTATAGCATCCAAGACAGGCATACAGTCATTTGTTCTCTGAAAATGTGAAGCTTTTATTTTATTAAATTCTATTAACAGCTTTTGAGCACAGTAGCAGCTGGACTAGCCAACTTTGTGTTGGGACCAAATCCCAATTAAAAGCAATTGTAGAGCACAATTCAGAATATCTGGCAACTGGGAGATGTATGGAGCATCAGGCAGTGGTAATATCAAAAGTGTCAAGACATTAGAAGGGTTGTTAGTGACATGAAGTGAGGGCAAATATAAATGAATGGTGGCAGTTAGGGGTCACTGATAGTTGGGGAAGATGAGAGTAATGTTGTTATCTGTAGAGAGAGCAACAGAGTCAGTGTTTCAGGTTGGTATGATGCTTCCGCACAATGTTACCAGCCTGCTGAGTTTCTTTAGAATTTTCTGTATTTGTTTTTGATTTCCAGCTTTCATAACTTTTTTGAATAAAGTTAAAAGACCATCATGCTTGCCAATTCCATTGTTTATTACTTACTTCAATGATTTGGTAAACAAGAATAAAATATTACTGTGTACAAAAGAGTTTCAGTTTGATTTAAAAACCTGAAACTCTTTTGAGATTTAAAGATCAGAGAGAATTTGGTGGCACTCATTATTAAATCAGATGAAAGACAGACATCTGAAGACGTTCAACAGAGGTCATAGTGAACTCCCATTATAGATCAAGCTATTGGTTTAATTGAGATCAACTACAAGGATTTCTGGAATGTTATATACTTAATATCTTTCAACAATGGAGCTAATTGTATTCCAGCAACTTCAAGCTAGATTAAATAAAACAAATAAAGGTCAACAGACTTCTATTCTAAACGCACAGTAGACAGCCTAGTTAAATTAAATTGTGAATTTCAAACCTAGTAATTCTAAGAAGTGACCAAAGTAGTAAATTAAATCTTCAATTACTCTGAAGCTCCTGCTGAACTGAGAGATGATGTAGAGTGCAAGTACCAACATAAAGAAATTAGACATTCATTTTCTTGATTACACACATGTACAGCATGTGGTACACAGCTGGCTCACAAACAGCCAACACTTTCTGCATTTAGGTAGAAAGACGAAATAGGTTCTGCTGGGCAGCCAGAGGATTCTGGGTAATCCAAGATGAAGGATGGGAAAAATATCTGGCTGTAACAGACTGCTTTTTTTTAGGTATTTTAGGTGTTGGAGGTGATTTCTCGAATTCCAGGAGCAGCAATTACTGTTTTATATGCTGTTGCATTGTTTTGGAAATTTGGAAAAAAAAAGTCAAAACAACAGACCTTTTAAAAGAGAGAGAAACAGACAATGGAAGTTTATGATGAGGTCAGTGCAGGTGAGAGAGAGAAAGAAAGAAAGAAAGAAACCAACCTACACTGCTAACTGACACAGAAGTGAACCTGCGCAGTTACTGCCTTTGCTGTTTGAATTCATGTATTGCTGGACATTGGAGTGCGTCTGGGAAAAGTACAAACACTGCAATTCACAAATTATCTTGGAGGAACCTGTTTGGGAGAGGTCACAGGACAGAAACAACCCTTTGAGGCGGCATGGTGGCTCAACGGTCAGCACTGCTGCCTCACAGCACCAGGGACCCAGGTTCAATTCCAACCTTGGGCGACTGTCTGTGTGGAGTTTGACATTCTCCCTGTGTCTGCGTGGGTTTTCTCTGGGTGGTCCAGTTTCCTCCCACAGTCCAAAGATATACAGGTCAGGTGAATTGGCCATGCTAAATTGCTCATAGTATTAGGTCCATTAATCAGAGGGAAATGGGTCCGGGTGGGTTGCTCTTTGGAGGTTAGGTGTGGACTAGTGGGGCCGAAGGGCCTGTTTCCACACTGTAAGGAATCTAATCTAAATCTAAAAAGAAACAGATAAATGAATATTTTTAAGTGTGGCCTAACAGCAAGTCTGCAGTAGTGAGTAGAGTGGGTTCTTTCTTGATTAAACTTGAAAATATAAGTCATAAGTATTAAGTTAGCCTGGAATAATGCTTTGTAAAGGAACAAGACATTGCTATTTTCTGGGTCTGTAGATTGGATGAAGCAAAAATGGCCATTATTATAGTGATATGCTCTTCCTGTCGCATGTGGGAGTTCAGGGAGAGTTTACGTGTTATACCTGGATTATACCTGCATTATATGCCATTGGTTGCAAATCCACTCAGATGGAATGGATCAGTTGGAGACACAGTTAGGGTCAATGAGGAATTTACAAGACTAAGGGGATGTGATGGATGGTAGTTATAGTAAGGGAGAAAAGTTTCAGATACAGTCATATAGGTGGGTTAACTCCAGGAAAGGTAAGAGAGGTAGGCAGATAGTGCAGGAGTCTTCTGTGGCTTACCACATTTCAAACAAGTATGCTGTTTTGGAAAATGTAGGGAATGATGGATTCTCAGGGGACTGTAGCAAGAACAGCCAAGTTTCTGGTATCGAGATTGGCTCTAATGCAGTGAGGGGTACGTCGGGTTCCAAAAGATCAATTGTGTAGGGGACTTTCTAGTCCAATGCAGGGACAGATGTTTCTGTGGCCAGCAGCGAAAAATCGGAATGGTGTGTTGCCTTCCTGGCGCCAGGATCAGGGATGTCTCAGAGAGGGTGCAGAATGTTCTCAAAGGGGAGAGGGACCAGCAGGAGGTCATTGGTTCCAATGTGTGCAATGATGTAGGAAGGCAAATGGATGAGATTCCGAAGGGAGATTTCAGAGAGTTAGGCAGGAATTTAAAAAGGAGATCCTCGAGAGTAGTAATATCTGGATTATTCCCAGTGCTGTGAGCTAGTGACGCTAGGAATAGGAAGATAGAGCAGATGAATGTATGACTGAGGAGCTGGTGTATGGAAGAAGGATTCACATTTTTGGATTTTTGAAATCTCTTCTGTGGTAAAAGTGACTTGTACAAGAAGGACGGATAGCACCTGAATTGGAAGGGGACTAATATACTGGCAGGGAGATTTGCTAGAGCTGCTCAGGAGCATTTAAGCTAGTAACATGGTGGGGTGGACCCAGGGAGATGGTGAGGAAAGAGATCGATCTGAGACTGGTACAGTTGAGAAAAGAAGCGAGTCAAATAGTCAGGGCGGGCAGAGACAAAACAGAGAACAAGGTAGGATTTATAAATTAAATTGCTTTAATTTCAATGCAAGAGGTCTAACAGGGAAGGCAGATGAACTCAGGGCATGGTTAAGAATATGGGACTGCGATATCATAGCAATTATATAAACGTGGCTCAGGGATGGCCAGGACTGGCAGCTTAATGTTCCAGGATACAAATGCTACAGAAAGAGAGGTAAGAGAGGAGTGGCAGTGGTGTTTTCAATAAGGGATAGCATTACAGCTGTACTTAGGGAGGATATTCCTGGAAATACATCCAGGTCATAAGAAAGTAAAAAGAAAGGGATGATCACTTTATTTGGATTGTATTATAGACCCCTAATAGTCAGAGGTAAATTGAGAAACAAATTTGTAAGGAGATCTCAGTTATCTGTAAGAATCGTAGGGTGGTTATGATAGGGGATTTTAACTTTCCAAACATAGACTGGGACTGCCATAGTATTAAGGGTTTAGATGGAGAAGAATTTAAGTGTGTACAAGAACATTTTCTGATTCAATGTGTGGCTGTAGCTACTACAGAAGGTGCAAAATTTGACCTACTCTTGGGAAATAAGGCAGAGAAGGTGACTGAAGTGTCAGTGGGGGAGCACTCCGGTGCCAGCGACCATAATTCTATTTGTTTTAAAATAGTGATGGAAAAGGATAGACCAGATCTAAAAGTTGAAATTCTAAATTGGAGGAAGGCTAATTTTGACAATATTAGGCAAGAACTTTCAAAAGCTAATTGGGGGCAGATGTTTGCAGGTAAAGGACAGCTGGAAAATGGGAAGCCTTTAGAAATGAGATAACGAGAGTTTAGAGACAGTATATTCCTGTTAGCGTGAAAGAAAAGGCTGGTAGGTGTAGGGAAGGCTGGATGACTAAAAGAAATTGAGGTTTCAGTTAAGAAAAAGAAGGAAGCATATGTCAGGTATAGACAAGACAGATCAAATGAATCCTTAGAGTATAAAGGCAGTAGGAGTATACTTAAGAGGGAAAACAGGAGGGCAAAAAGGGGACATGAGAGAGTTTGGCAAATACAGTTAAGGAGAATCCAAAGGGTTTTTACCAATACATTAAGGACAAAAGGGCAACTAGGGAGAGAATAGGGCCCTTCAAAGATCAACATGGTGGCCTTTGTGTGAGCGCAGAAAATGGGGGAAATACTAAACAAATATTTTGCATCAGTATTTACTGTGGAAGATATAGAATGTAGGACATGGAAGATGTAGAGTGTAAGGAAATAGATGGTGACATGTTGAAAAAGGTCCAAATTAGAGGAGGAAGTGCTGGATGTCTTGAAATGCATAAAAGTGAATAAATCTCCAAAACATGATTAGGTGTACCCCAGAACTCTGTGCGAAGCTAGGGGAGTGATTGCTGGGCCTCTTGTTGAGATAATTGTATTATTGATAGTCACAGGTGAGGTGCCGGAGACTGGAGGTTGGCTAAAGTGGTACCACTGTTTAAGAAAGGTGGTAAGGACAAGCCGGGGAACTATAGACCAGTGAGCCTGACGTTGGTGGTGGGCACGTTGTTGGAGGGAATCCTGAGGGACAGGGCGTACATGTACTCAGAAAGATAAGGACTGATTAGGGATAGTCAACATGGCTTTGTGTCTGGGAAATCATGTCTCACAAAGTTGATTGAGTTTTTTGAAGAAGTAACAAAGAGAATTGATGAGGGCAGAGCAGTAGATGTGATCTATATGGACTTCAGAAAGGCGTTTGACAAGGTTCCCCATGGGAGATTGGTTAGCAAAGTTAGATCTCATGAAATAGAGGGAGAATTAGCCATATGGATACTGAACTGGCTCAAAGGTAGAAGACAGAGAGTGGTGGTGGAGGGTTGTTTTTCAGACTGGAGGCCTGTGACCAGTGGAGTGCCACAAGGATTGGTGCTGGGTCCACTACTTTTCATCATTTATATAAAAGATTTGGATGTGAGCATAACAGGTACAGTTAGTCAGTTTGCAGATGACACCAAAATTGGACAGTAAAGAAGGTTACTTCAGATGACAACGGGATCTTGATCAGATGGGCCAGTGGGCTGACAAGTGGCAGATGATGTTTAATTTAGATAAAGGCAAGATGCTGCGTTTTTGGAAAGCAAATCTTAGCAGGACTTATACACTTAATGGAAAGGTCTACGGAGTGTTGCTGAACAAAAAGACCTTGAAGTGTAGGTTCATAGCTCCTTGAAAGTAGAGTTGCAAGTAGACAGGACAGTGAAGAAGATGTTTGGTATGCTTTCCTTTATTGATCAGAGTATTGAGTAGAGGAGTTGGGAGGTGATGTTGCAGCTGTACAGGGCATTGGTGAGGCTACTTTTGGAATATTGCATGCTATTCTGGTCTCCATCCTATTAGAATGATGATATGAAACTTGAAAGGGTTCAGAAAAGATTTACAAGGATGTTGCCAGCGTTGGAGGATTTGAGCTATAGGAAGTGGTTGAATAGGCTGGGGCTGATTTCCCTGGAGCATCGGAGGCTGAGGGGTGACCTTATTGAGGTTTATAAAATCATGAGGGTAAGGGAGTCCAGAATTAGAGGACATAGGTTTAGAGTGAGAGGGGAAAGATATAGAAGAGACCTAAGGGGCAACGTTTTCATGCAGAGGGTGGTACATGTATGGAATGAGCTGCCAGAGGAAGTGGTGGAGGTTAGTACAATTGCAACATTTAAAAGGCATCTGGATGGGTATAGGAAGGGTTTGGAGGGATATGGGCTGAGTGCTGGCATGTGGGACTAGATTGAGTTGGAATATCTCGTCAGCATGTACAAGTGGGATCGAAGGGTCTGTTTCCGTGCTGTACATCTCTTTGACTTTGTGACTTTATTCAAAATAAAATGGACAAGTTGATGGAACAAATTTATGTCAATGAATATGGTTATTGCCATTACAGAAACATGGTTACAAGGAGATCAAAACTGGAAACTTAACATTCAGGGATATTTGGTCTTTTGGAGAGAAAGAAGGGATTGAATAGATGGTGGGGTAGCACTGTTAATAGGAAATAAATTGACAGTTGTGAGAGACAATCTAAGCTTGGATGATATAGAGTTCATTTGGATGGAGGTAAAAAGAAAAAGCAAGGGAAACAAGGCATTGGTCAGAATAGTGTACAGACCCTCTAACAGTAACCATTCTGTCGGAAGTGCTATAAATCAACAAATAATAGGACTATTTAAAAAGAATAGAGCAATAATCATGGGCGACTTTAATCTTCATGTTGATTGACCTAATCAAACTGGGAAGGGTTGCTGCAACAATGAATTCACAGAGGGCATTAGGCATAGTTTCCATGAAGAATGTGTCATGGAGCCGACCAGGGGTCAGGCCACCTTGGATCTGGTAATGGTTAATTTCGCAGGTTTAATAAATTATTTCTGAGTAAAACATCCCCAAGGAAGTAATGATCATAACATGATAGCAATTGATACTCCCTTCAAGAGCGAGAAATCTAGGTGGAAACAATCATTTTTAACTTACAATGAAGTGAGTTGACTGATAGATAAACAAGATGAAGGTAAGCAATAGTGTTCCACATTTAATGGGGTAATTCATGATTGTCAGCAAAAATATATCCAGAAAGTTTCTAAGAGAGTGATAAACTAACCATGGTTAACCAAGGAAGTTAAGGAGAGTATTATGTTGGAAACAAAAAACCCAAAAGAGTCAGTGAAAGCTCCAAAGATTGAGATAAATTAAAAATCCAACAATGGTGGACCTAAAATGTAATAAAGATCGAAAAAATAAACTGAGGCAAATTAATAAACAACATAAACACTGACAATAAGTGCTTATATCAAAAGGCAGAGAGAGGTCAAAGTGACATAGGTCCTTTAGAAAATGATTCGAGTGAGATGGTTTTTGGGAACATGGAAATGAAAGAGCAGTTTAATAGATATTTTGCGGCTGTCTTTATAATGGAAAATATTTTGAACATCCCATTAATGCTTAAAGGGAATTATGTACTTTTATAATCACTGAAAAAGTAGTATCAGACAAAGTAATGGGGCTAAAAGCAAATTAGTCCCCTGGCCATTAAAGCTTGCATCCTCGGATCCTAAACGAGATAATGGATGCATTGATTGTAATTTTCCAAAAGTCATTCGATTCTGGAGAAGAGGATTGGGAAACTGAGGATTAGGGATAGTCAACATGTGCATGGGAAATCATATCTCACTAACTTTTGAAGAAGTAACAAAGAGGATTGATGAGGGTAAAGCTGTGGATGTGATCTATATGGACTTCAGTAAGGCATTTGTCAAGGCTCTTCATTGTATACTGGTTAGCAAGGTTAGATCACATGGAATACAGGGAGAACTAGCCATTTGGATACAGGACTGGCTCAAAGGTCGGAGACAGAGGATGATGGTGGAAGGTTGCTTTTCAGACTGGAGACTTGTGATCAGTGGGGTAGATGCGTTATACTTGGATTTCTGATAGGCATTCAACAAGGTAGCTCAGAAAATGGGTGTCACGATGGTTAGCACTGCTGCCTCAATGTGCCAGAAACATGGGTGTGATTTCACCCTGTCTGTGTGAAGTTTGCACATTCTCCCTGCATGTGTTTCTTCCAGGTGCTCCAGTTTCCCCTCACAGTCCAAGGATATGCAGTTTAGGTGGACTGGCCATGCTAAATTGCCCATAGTGTCCAGGGATGTGCAGGCTAGGTGATTAGCCATAGGGAATGTAGGGTAACAGGTATAGGATAGGGGGTGGATCTGAATAGGATTGTCTTTGGAGGATCAGTGTAGACTCTAAGGGCAGAATAGTTTCCTTCTACACTGCAGGGATTCTACAATTCTATAAAAAGGTGAAGCCATAGGATAAGAGCCCATAGTGTTGGAGTAATATATTAGCTTGGATAGAGAATTGCTGAATGGGCATAAAAGAGTGAGTAGGGATAAGGGATTGTTTTACAGGTTGGTGACCTGTCACCACTGGGGTTCTACAAGGATCAGTGCTGGGATAGCAACTGCTTCCAGGATATAATTGATGACTTAGAGTAAAGAAGTGAATGTACTAATTTGCAGATGACAGAAAGAGACATAAACAATTTAAATAGGGATATTGATAGATGTAATAAATGGGTATAAAGTTGGCAAATGGAATATCATATGGGAAAATGCAAAGTTTTTCATTTTGGAAAAGAGGACAAAGAACAGAACATTACTTAGAAGGAGAAAAACTACAAAAAACTGTAACACAAAGAGAAAGCCATATGTGAAAACACTTCTGGATTTAAAGAAAACCAGAAAAATTAACATTTCACTGTTTCAGCTTTTTATATCCACTTCTGCCAGCAGACTGAGTAACAGTTGTACAAGAAGATAAAACTTTCATTCTAATTGACCATCTCTTTCAAATAAGGCAATAAATCCATAAGAAATGGGAATAGAAATATGCTATTTGTTCCCTTGATCCTGCTCCGACATTCAATAGAATCATGGCCGATTCAACATTCCTAACATCCACATTCTTGCTTTATCCCCATAACCCTTGATTTCCTTACTGATCAAGAACCGATCTATCTCTAGTCTTAAATACACACAAGGACTCTGCTACTGATAGCTCTCTGTGGCAAGAAGCTCTGAAGACTCTCAGCCCTCTGAGAGAAGTAATTCCTCCTCACCTCAGTCTTAAATTGGCACCCCTTAAATCTGAGACTATGCCCTCCAGTCATGATTTCTCCCATGAGAAAAACATCTTCTCAGCAATTACCTTGTCAAGCCATTGAGTCATAGAGATACACAGCACGGAAATAGACCATTTGTTCCAACTTGTCCATGCCGACCACATATCCTAAATTAATCTAGTCCCATTTGCCAGTACTTGGCCCATATCCACTAAAGTCCTCCTACTCAGATAGCCATCCAGAAGCCTTTTAAACGTTGTAATTGTTCCAGCCTCCACAACCTCCTCTGGCAGCTCATTCCATACATGCACCGCCCTCTGCATGAAAAGGTTGCCCCTTTGGTCCCTTCTAAATCTTTCCCCTCTCACCCTATGTCCTCTAAAGAATCCTACATGTCTCAATGAGATCACCTCTCACATTTTCTAACTTCCAATCAGTAAAGTCACAAACTGTTTAATCTTTGCTTATAAGACAATACCTCAATACAGGGAACTTTCTCAGAACTGCTTTCAATGACAATGGCTGAATTGAGGTTGCTCCAAAAGTTTCTGTATGGCAAGGTTCATTGTCACTGAGCTCAGCTATTTTACATAACTAAAGATTTTTTTACAAGGTGTGTCTGGAGCTCTCTGCCCACTGGCACTACTCTGTGAGTGAGGCAGGAATTCTCCAAAGTGCTGAGCATTTGTAGACAGAGAGAAATTGCAGCCATGGGCAGGGACAAAAAGGCCAATTTCCTACTCAATCAGATTTTCATTCTGTGGCCTACTAAACCTGAAATGGAATAATGAAATAAGAAGGAAAAGGGTAATGCTTGATTTTTTTGAGAGGACTTTGACAAAAAAAATGTGCAGTATCAGATGATTTGCTTTCCCAGTTTGCTTTATTAACGAACTGTTTCACCTGGTAACCCAGCCATACATTTTAGTTTAATTTTCCACTTTATTTTGTCAATCTGGGTGAAGTCAAAGACTCTTTTTTTACCCCTTGGTTTCATTGGAACACAACTCAGGAACAGGGTTTGGCCCTTCGGCCTTTCGATCCTGTTCTGTAGAGTCATAGAGTCACAGAGATGTACAGCATGGAAACAGATCCTTCGGTCCAACCTGTCCATGTCGACCAGATATCCCAACCCAATCTAGTCCCACATGCCAGCACCTGGCCCATATCCCTCCAAACCCTTCCTATTCATATAGCCATCCAAATGCCTATTAAATGTTGCTATTGTACCAGCCTCCACCACATCCTCTGGCAGCTCATTCCATACACGTACCACCCTCTGCGTGAAAAAGTTGCCCCTTAGGTCTCTTTTATATCTTTCCCCTCTCACCCTAAACCTATGCCCTCTAGTTCTGGATTCCCCCACCCCAGGGAAAAGACTTTGCCTATTTATCCTATCCGTCCCCCTCATAATTTTGTAAACCTCTATAAGGTCACCCCTCAGCCTCCGACACTCCAGGGAAAACAGCCGCAGCCTGTTTAGCCTCTCTCTGTAGCTCAGATCCTCCAACCCTGGCAACATCCTTGTAAATCTTTTCTCAACCCTTTCAAGTTTCACAACATCTTTCCGATCGGAAGGAGACCAGAATTGCATGCAATATTCCAACAATGGCCTAACCAATGTCCTGTACAGCCGCAACATGACCTCCCAACTCCTGTACTCAATACTCTGACCAATAAAAGAAAGCATACCAAACGCCTTCTTCACTATCCTATCTACCTGTGACTCCACTTTCAAGGAGCTATGAACCTGCACTCCAAGGTCTCTTTGTTGAGCAACACTCCCTAGGACCTTACCATTAAGTGTATAAGTTCTGCTAAGTTTTGCTTTTCCAAAATGCAGCACCTCGCATTTATCTGAATTAAACTCCATCTGCCACTTCTCAGCCCACTGGCCCATCTGGTCCATATCCTGTTGTAATCTGAGGTAACCCTTTTCGCTGTCCACTACACCTCCAATTTTGGTGTCATCTACAAACTTACTAACTGTACTTCTTATGCTCGCATCCAAATCATTTATGTAAATGACAAAAGGTAGAGGGCCCAGCACTGAGCCTTGTGGCAATCCACTGGTCACAGGCCTCCAGTCTGAAAAACAACCCTCCACCACCACCTTCTGTCTTCTACCTTTGAGCCAGTTCTGTATCCAAATGGCTAGTTCTCCCTGTATTTCATGAGATCTAACCTTGCTAATCAGTCTCCCATGGGGAACCTTGTCGAACGCCTTACTGAAGTCCATATAGATCACATCTACTGCTCTGCCCTCATCAATCTTCTTCTTTGTTACTTCATCAAAAAACTCAATCAAGTTTGTGAGACATGATTTCCCACGCACAAAGCCATGTTGACTATCCCGAATCAGTCCTTGCCTTTCCAAATAAATGTACATCCTGTCCCTCAGGATTGCCCACCACTGAGGTCAGGCTCCCTAGTCTATAGTTCCCTGACTTGTCCTTACCACCCTTCTTAAACAGTGGCACTACGTTTGCCAACCTGCAGTCTTCCGGCACCTCACCTGTGTCTATCGATGATATAAATATCTCAGCAAGAGATGCAGCAATCACTTCTCTAGCTTCCCACAGAGTTCTCGGGTACACCTGATCAGGTCCTGGGGATTTATCCACCTTTAACCATTTCAAGACATCCAGCACTTCCTCCTCTGTAATCTGGACATTTTGCAAGATGTCACCATCCATTTCCCTACAGTCTATATCTTCCATATCCTTTTCCACAGTAAATACTGATGCAAAATATTCATTTAGTATCTCCCCCATTTTCTATGGCTCCACACAAAGGCTGCCTTGCTGATCTTTGAGGGGCCCTATTCTCTCCCTAGTTATCCTTAATATATTTGTAAAACCCCTTTGGATTCTCCTTTTAAAACAAATAGAATTATGGTCGCTGGCCCCAAAGTGCTCCCCCACTGACACCTCAGTCACCTCCCCTGCCTTATTTCCCAAGAGTAGGTCAAGTTTTGCACCTTCTCTAGTAGGTACATCCATATACTGAATCAGAAAATTGTCTTGTACACACTTAACAAATTCCTCTCCATCTAAACCTTTTACACTATGGCAGTCCCAGTCGATGTTTGGAAAGTTAAAATCCCCTACCATAACCACCCTATTATTCTTACAGATAGCTGAGATCTCTTTACAAGTTTGTTTCTCAATTTCCCTCTGACTATTAGGGGGTCTATAATACAATCCCAATAAGGTGATCATCCCTTTCTTATTTCTCAGTTCCACCTAAATAACTTCCCTGGATGTATCTGTGGGAATATCCTCCCTTACCACAGCTGTAATGCTGTCCCTTATCAAAAATGCTGCTCCCCCTCCTCTTTTGCCTCCCTTTCTATCCTTCCTGGAGCATTTGTATCCTGGAACATTAAGCTGCCAGTCCTGCCCATCCCTGAGCCATGTTTCTGTAATTGCTATGATATCCCAGTCCCATGTTCCTAACCATGCCCTGAGTTTATCTGCCTTCCCTGTTAGACCCCTTGCTTTGAAATAAATGCAGTTTAATTTATTAGTCTACCTTGTCCCTGCCTGCCCTGACTGTTTGACTCATTTCTGTTCTCAGCTGTACCCATCTCAGATCGATCTCTTTCCTCACTATCTCCCTGGGTCCCCCCCCCCCCCCCCCCTTACTAGTTTAAATCCTCCCAAGCAGTTCTAGCAAGTTTCCCTGCCAGTATATTAGTCCCCTTCCAATTTCGGTGCAATCCGTCCTTCTTGTACAGGTCACTTCTACCCCAAAAGCGATTCCAATGATCCAAAAATGTGAATCCTTCTCCCGTACACCAGCTCCTCAGCCATGCATTCATCTGCTCTGTCCTCCTTTTCCTGCCTTCACTGGCTCGTAGCAATGGGAGTAATCCAGATATTACTACCCTTGAGGACCTCCTTTTTAAATTTCTACCTAACTCTCTGTAATCTCCCTTCAGAGTCTCAACCTTTTCCCTTCCAATGTCGTTGGTTCCAATGTGGACAATGACCTCCTGCTGGCCCCTCTCCCCCGTGAGAACATTCTGAACCCTCTCTGAAACATCCTTGATCCTTGCACCAGGGAAACAACATTCTGCTTTTTCTCTGCTGGCCACAGAAACATCTGTCTGTATCTCTGACTACAGAATCCCCTAACACAATTGATCTCTTGGAAGCCGACGTACCCCTCGTTGCATTAGAGCCAGTCTCAGTTCCAGAAACTTGCCGGTTTGTGCTACGTTCCTCTGAGAATCCATCACCCCCTACATTTTCCAAAACAGCATACCTGTTTGAAATAGGTATACCCATAAAAGACTCTAGCTGCCTACCTATCTTACCCTTCCTGGAGTTAACCCATCTATGTGACTATATCTGAGACTTTCTCCCCTTCCTATAACTGCCATCCATCACATACTGTTGCTGTTGCAAATTCCTCATCGCTTCTATTTGTCTCTCCAACCGATCCACTCGATCTGATAAGATTCGCATCCAACAGCATTTATGGCAGATATAATCCGCAGTAACCCTTAAACTCTCTTTAAACTCCCACATCTGACAAGAAATACATATCACTACAGAGGCCATTTTTGCTCCTTCACAATCTACAGACCTAGAAAATAACACCGTCTTATTCCTCTACAAACACTGCCCCAGGTTAAATTAATAGCTATGGCTTATATTTTAAGTTTAATCATGAGACTTATCTCCAAAAACATATAATCAAGAAAGAATCCACTGTACCCACTACTGCAGCCTTTCTCTTGGACAGACTTAAAACAACAATTAACTTATCTGATTCTGTGATGTGAACTTCGCCCAACAGTTCCTCCAAGATTAGTTGTAAATTTCACTGTTTGTTAATTTTCCCAGATTCATTCCGATGTCCAGCAATACACGAATTCAAACAGCAAAGGCAGTAACTGTGCAGGTTCTCATTCTCCCTCTCTCTCTCTCCTGCACTGTCCTCACCATGTGCTTCCTTTGTCCGCTCTTCTCCCTTTTAAACTGCTGTTGTTTTGAATTTTTTACAACACCTAAAATACCTCAAAAAAAGGAGCAGTTGTTACAGCTAGAAATTTTGCCGGATCTGGTTATATTCTCCACTCCCCTTTCTTGACTGTCTCCTATCACCCTTGACAGTCTTCTATATTAAAAAGCTCTCAAACTCAGCCTTGAATAAATTCAGTGGCTCATCGGATGTTGCTTTTTGAGGAAGAGAAGGGAAACCTTTTGAGAGAAGGGAAACCTCTTATTTTGAAATTACGTCAACTAGTTCTTGTTACTCCCAAAGGTGAAAACATCTTGTTATTATCCTCTCTATCAAGTTGCCTATGTTTCAGTAAGATCACCTTACATTATTCTAAACTCTAAATGTTTCAACCTCTCCTCATAAGTTAATTCCTATGTCAGAGTAATGAGTCAGGTGAACCTTCTTTGAATGCTTCTTACATAATTATATCCTTTTTTAAATAAGGAGACCAACTAAAATGGCACACTATGCCAGATATGGTCTCACTGAGGCTTTGTGCAGTTGCCGTAAAAAAACCCAACTTCCTCAGTTTTGTGCTCTATTCCCTTGGCAATGTTCTAATAATAAAGTATGTAAGTCATGTCATGTACATTCACATCAGTAACATACATATCCCTTGGACTTCTGCTTAAATGTCAACTGATTTATTGCTGTTCAAGTTACAATGTTGCCACATATTTTGCCCATTCCTACAAAACAAATGGCAAGGGACATAATGATTAAATCAATTTAGTTATACAATTGTGTCACCAATCACATCAGCTATCACAAATTACCGGTGCACACACATATACTCAGGCGTGCAAAGTTTCACTGCAATGGAATTTTCAGAACCACTGCTCCTGGAGACGGTTTGTCCCAAAACACTCAAGTATGTCATTGAATATAATTTTTGACTAACATCCCCTTGCAAAAATTATGATCACTTCTGCTGTCTCACAATAAATTAAGTTAAACTTGTTGTTCATGATCATGACTACAGTATGATATGATGATTTACCATGAGGGTGCACAAGCTAAGTCAGAGTATGTGGCTTCACTTAAAATGTTTTTTCTTGTGTTAAGTTACAGTTGACTACTGTCCTCATGCTTGCTGCTTCTATTTTCTTATTCAGTAATGCACACATGTATTTAAAGGGACTAAGTTGGATAGCATGCAGAGCTGAAGCACAATTGTTGGACAATTAAATGTAATGCAGGCAGCAATCCATGTCTCGTTATAGCTTTATCAATATGCTATGAGCCGCTAATGTCCCTTCGCTGGGCCAGAACTGATCTGGTGAAAGTCTCACCTGCCATGAAGTTGTATCATATTGTTTCTGAACTGGCTCATTGAACAATAGCCATGCTGCTTACCCATTATCATGATTGTGCTGAATACACCAACAGAGGAACCAGGATCACTCCTCATAAGACAAGCCTGGACTACATAATGCTAGCTTGCCCTACTTGTAGAGTCATAGAATCATAGAGCATGGAAACAGACCCTTAGATCCAACCCGTCCATGCCGACCAGAAATCCCAACCCAATCTAGTCTCACCTGCCAGCACCCGGCCCATATCCCTCCAAACCCTTCCTATTCATATACCCATCCAAATGCCTCTTAAATCTTGCAATTGTACCAGCCTCCACTTCCTCTGGCAGCTCATTCCATACCCGTACCACTCTCTGTGTGAAAAGGTTGCCCCTTAGGTCTCTTTTATATCTTTCCCCTCTCTCCTTAAACCTATGCCCTCTAGTTCTGGACGCCCTGACCCCAGGGAAAAGACTTTGCCAATTTACCCTATCCATGCCCCTCATAATTTTGTAAACCTCTATAAGGTCACCCCTCAGCCTCCGACACTCCAGGGAAAACATTCCCAGCCTGTTCAGCCACTCCCTGTAGCTCAAATCCTCCAACCCTGGCAACATCCTTGTAAATCTTTTCTGAACCCTTTCAAGTTTCACAACATAAAGCCAATCCACACCTCTTTAAGCTAATATGCACTATTTAAAGCTAGCCTAATACCATAAAGCATTGGAGTAGATGTAAATCATTGATTCTGCTCCACCATTCAATGTGATCTGATAATTCTTGAGTTTACTTTCCTGGCTTTTCCTCATAACCCTTAATTCCTGTACTGATTAACAATTTATCTTAGCCTTGAATATCCGTAACAACCCAACATCAACAGTCCTCTGGTATCTTCAGCAAACTACCTCCCCGACTCTCTCTTAAATGGACAACATTTTATTTTCAGATTATGCCCTCTGGCCCTAGACTCTCCCATGAGGAAACAGCTTCTCAGGGCAGCATGGTGGATGTCTCCCAGCACCAGGGATCTGGGTTCGATTCCCGCCTTGGGTGACAGTCTGTATAGAGTTTGCACATTCTCCTTGTGTCTCTGTGGGTTTCCTCTGGGTGCTCCACTTTGCTCTCATTGTCCAAAGATGTGCAGGCTAGGGGAGATTTGCCATGCTAAATTGCCCATAGTGTTCTGGGATGTGTAGGTTAGGTGCATTAGTCGGGTATAAATGTGGTGTAGTAGGGGAATGGGTCTGGGTGAGATACTCTTCAGAGGGTTGGTGTGGACTTGTTGGGCCAAATGGTTTGTTTCCACACAATGTTTACTCTGTCAAGTATTCAAGAATCTTCTTTGTTTCAACAAAGTCTTTTCTCATTCTTCCAAACTCAATGAGTACAGGTTCTCAATAAGAAAATCCCTCCATATCTGGTCTCAGCTTAGCAAATCTTCTCTGAACTGCTTCCTGTGCCAGTTTATTGTTTCTTAGATAAAGGACTAAAAAGTGTTCATTCCTGATATTTCCTGCATTATTTGAAGTCGAAGAGTGTGGTGCTGGAAAAGCACAGCCGGTCAGGCAGCATCCGAGGAGTAGGAGAATCGAAGCTTCAGGCATAAGCCCTTCATCAGGAATGGGCCAAGGGGGCTGAGAGATAAAAGGGAGGGGGAGGGGGCTGGGAGGGAAAGGTAGCTGGGAATGCGATAGGTAGATGAAGGTGGGGTGAAGGTGATAGGTCGGAGAGGAGGGTGGAGCAGATAGGTGGGAAGGAAGATGGACAGGTAGGACCAGTTAAGAGGACAGTGCTGAGTTGGAAGGTTGGGATTAGGATAAGGCAAGGAGGGGAAATCGGGAAACTGTTGAAATCCACATTGATCCCATGTGTTTAGAGGGTCCCAAGGAGAAAGATGAGGTGTTTTTCCTGTAGGTGCCAAGATCAATGTGGATTTCACCAGTTGCCACATTTCCCTTCCCCCATCTTATTCCAGTCCCAAACTTCCAACTCGTTATCGGCCTCTCGAACAGTCCGACCTGTCCATCTTCATTCCCACCTATCTGCTCCATCCTCCTCTCTGACTTATCACTTTTGTCCCCACCTTCATCTACCTGTCACATTCCCAGCTACCTTGCCCTCAGCCCCACCCCCCTCCCAGTCATCTCTCAGCCCCATTGGCCTCATTCCTGATGAAGGACTTATGCCTGTAAACTTCGATTCTCTTGCTCCTTGGAAGCTGCCTGACCTGTTGTGCATTTCCCACACCACACTCTTTGATTCTAATCTCCAGTCCTCATTTTCTCTTGCATTATTTAAAGCCAAATAGTACCTGCTAAAGCAACCCTGTACTATTTAAATCAAGCCTGTACTATGTAAAGTTAGTCTGTGTAACTTAAAGCCAGCCAGTAGTTCGCAAATGCAAACAGCAAACCAGCTGCAAACCTTCAGGTCAGGTGAGAAGTTTGCTGTGCTGTTGTACTCATCTACTTTTTTAGATTAGATTAGATTAGATTACTTTAGATTAGATTAGATTAGATTACTTTAGATTAGATTAGATTAGATTAGATTAGATTACTTTACAGTGTGGAAACAGGCCCTTTGGCCCAACAAGTCCACACCGACCCGCAGAAGCGTAACCCACCCATACCCCTACATTTACCCCTTACCTAACACTACGGGCAATTTAGCATGGCCAATTCACCTGACCTGCACATCTTTGGACTGTGGGAGGAAACCGGAGCACCCGGAGGAAACCCACGCAGACACGGGGAGAACGTGCAAACTCTACACAGTCAGTCGCCTGAGGCGGGAATTGAACCCGGGTCTCTGGCGCTGCGAGGCAGCAGTGCTAACCACTGTGCCACCGTGCCGCCCATGTATTTGCTGAGATTATCTGCTGCCCTCCGAATGTCTGAACAATTGATTCTGGAAAGATTAGATTAGATTACTTTACAGTGTGGAAACAGGCCCTTCGGCCCAACAAGTCCACACCGACCCGCCGAAGCGTAACCCACCCATACCCATACATTTACCCCTTACCTAACACTACGGGCAATTTTCTCTGCTCTATTTCCCAGGGCGTTGAAGACCCTTCTCCTAGTATCTCTGTGACCCCTCTCCTGACATCTGTGTGACACCTCTAATGTAATGATATACAGACAATTGCAAGATATTTGCTATATTAAAGGATCTGCTAGTAGAAATATTCAGGGCCACAATCACTTGATGTCCACTGGCAGCAGTGCCCTCCCTTTTATGAGGCTTGTGATTTCAAGAGATGACACTATACTGTGAGTACCTCCTTTGTGAGACGCTGCCTCTGGCTTAGGTAGAGGTAAGAGAAGTAAACCCTCAGGTGCAGCGAAGTGTCTACTAAGGCCCCCTCCCCCTCCTTAACTTTCCTCTGTAAGAAGCTAACCTCTGATCCTGTGTCTATATCTAGAATTACAACTACAGTCCAAATAACCTGGAGGCAATACTCTCACAGTCCATTTGCAGCAATGCAAACCTTCCTATGGCTGAAACTACACTCTCCAGAGTTTAGCATGTCTTCTGAACTCTTTGTAAAGCCCAGCACTTTCAAAAAGTCAGCAAGAGCCATTATATATCATTAACGGAACTAACTTGCAAGTTGGATGATAATGCCTTAGGGTTTTGTTGATGTACAGAGTTCCATGATAGTGTTCTAGAATGGAAACTAGAGCAAACTAGATTGGAAAGGATAAAGTTGGAAGTCTGCACTTCAAATCAGCTTTATATACTGATAAAGAAACAGACTGAAGCCTGTCAATGTTATTCACTGCAACAATGGCATTCAACGTGGCTGTGTTGTGCCTGTAGTATGTTGTACTACCTTTGCTTCATTGGAACACAATTAAATCTCAGCCCTCTCAATTTTTTTTCTCTCATGGTGTTTTCTATTCTTGAAGCTATTTTAGTATATCACTTCTGCACTCTCTCCAATGTATTCACATATTTTTCATAATATGGCATCATAACTGTACACAATACACCAGATGAGAACTAACAAATATTTTCCTAAATTCCTAATTTACAAAACAGCAATGAAGATGGGAAAAATATGGATAACTGTTTTTTGATTTTAGCAGTCAGCTTTATCTTTTATTCTAACAGTCATTCACTTGGGCATGACTTTATTGCTAATGGACTGACTTGACGAATCATTACTATGTTTGCTAGCAAAAGTTCATAAATGTATTTGCTACATTGTTTTGTACCAATCTTCATGTCATTTTCTATGTTTTTGTGCACTGAAATATGCAATATTGAATATAGCTGTTTTCAACATCGAGGGGCGTCAGTCAGAATAAGCTCCACCAGATCTCTGTTGCAACCTGCAGTCTTTTAATCGCCCTGCTAAACCTAATCCTTGCCGCAGTACATGTAGCCCATACACAAACCATTAGGATTAGTTACAAAACGGTCAGAATGAAATGCTTGTTCATTACTTGTATTAAAAAGGAGAATATCACTCTCAGAAGAAGGACTTTCATTTAAACCTATTAGAAAAGCTTAGTAAACATGAATCCATCTGAAATAGGTTCAAAGCTATTGCTGAAAATTACTTATGTTTAACAAATCTTTTCATTTTGCTCTCATTAGGGTAATTTGCAAAAACAACCAAAGATAAGAAAAAACATCATTTATAATATAAGATGCTAATTGGTTGGCAAAGTGAACTCTGGTTGACATTGGCATGTCATCGAGAATATATCAGTTAATGGTAATAGCTGATAGCCAAGTTTTGTCTAAATTTAAAACCAGGCAAGCTCTGATTCTGATTGATCAAGATAATGCTGTGAGGAATGAGCGCGTGAATGGCTTCAGCTATTTTGCTGGGTTGAAACAGGTGTAGTATGTGTACATGTTCTTTCTGTCTGTACAGATCAAGACCCTGTATATTAATATGCATTGCCTTTGGTACACAGAAATGCATTGTGCTATGACCCTAACTGACAATCAGAAATTGGTTATTATTGTAACCCTTCACACATTTGGAATTACTGAGCGAAGGTGCGGTTTGTTAACTTCTGAGATAATACATTACAGTGATGGAACTGTGAACCAAGTACAGAAAAGATACAATTCAACCTCCTAACAAGGATAACTAACTTGCACTGGACTCAAAAGATCCTTTACAAAAGAGGGCACAAATAAGGCCAGAAGATGGCTTATGGCTCAGAGTAGATCCGAGGCCATAGATCAGACTTGGTCACAGTCTATAAACAATTACAAAATACTTGTTCAGCTATATCCATTGTGTTCAGTTCTGATCACTATACTTTAGGGAATGTGAGGGTCTTTGAAATGAACGTGGAATCTCTACAGCATGGAAGCAGACCATGAGGGCTGCAAAGGGCATCCCACCCAGATCCATTCTCCCTACCCTATCACCCACATTTCCCATGGCTAATCCATCCAGCCTACACATCTCTGGACACTATAAGCAATTTAACATGGCCAATCCATGTGCGCATTTTTGGACAATGGGAGGCAACCTGAGCACCCTGCAGGAACCCACACAGACACAGAAAGAACGTGTAAACTCCACGCAGACAGTTGCCTGAGGCTGGAATCAAACCAGGTTCCTGGCGGTGTGAGGCAGCAGGGACCACTGAGTCACCATGCTTCCCTAAAATTAATAAAGCTATTTGAAACCTTTGTGCATGGAGTGTTCTTACAGTAGCTGGTGACTTAGTAAAGCTTATTTTTCATGAATATTGTTGGTTGCTGCAGTATATTCAAACTTGAAGACTTGACGCAGATTTTGGATATGATTAAATGCAATCCTGGAGCAGGATTTTTTTCAGATGATGCAGCCCTCCCTTTTATATCATCAGAATGATCTCTGTCACCTTGCTGAAGTTCATTGTTTAATGGAGTTCCATTTGGGCCAAGCTGTGTCGCACATAACAAACCACAAATATACAGAGCATTCCTTGTGAGTGAGCATCGCAATAAGCTGCCAAATCCATCAAGGCAGTTACTTCATTGCTTCAGGATTCCAGTGGTCTGCTCAATGAAGGCTTTACTTCAGTTATGAACTTAAGTTACTGCACATGGATTCCTGAGAGGAATAAGACGACATGCATATGGACGGGGTAGCTCTTGTCCCCAAGCTACCATTCATACAGTACTTCAAGATATTTCCACCAGTTCATGCCTTTCAAAATCCTATGTAGCATGAGCACAATTATCTACAATAATTGTACCAACTGTCACATGGAAAATGTCAGCAATAGTTAAAAACCACAGTTGTTAAAATCAGTATCAATGCGAGAGTGCTGCAAAAGCCTCGTAGAAAAATGATGTGCTGCCTTGAGCTCACTGTGACCATCATTGGAAATATTCTGAAGACAAAACAAAGGAGGCTAGAGTGGAAACTGAGAGAGCTCAAGGAACACTATTGTCATGTGAACTGAACCCTGATCACAGCCTCTTAAAAAGGTACTGAGACTATATTTCCCACTTTTGTACGCTTCCATTAGCCTTTGTTTGTTTTTCCTTTCATTTGCGGTCAGGCTAGCATCTGTTGTCCATTCCTTGAACCGAGTGCCTGTCTAGCTATTTCAAAAGACAGTTGAGAGTTAACCACACTAGCGTGGGTCTGAAGCCACACTTTGGCCAGACCAGGTAAGGATGACAGATTTCCTTCTCTAAAGGACGTAATTGAATCACATGGGCTTTAACAAAAGTTGATAATGGATTCACACCTTAACAATTTCTACACCATTTCAATTCCATAGTTTTTGGTGAAATTAGTAAGGTGAGATTTGAGCCCATACCCCCAAGCATAAGGATTATTAGTCTAGTGATATTATCACTATACCATCAGTTTTCCCTTGATACTTGGATGTATCTTTACGTGATTTTTCTCACTACCCTTTTCTGAAATATACATATGAATTCAGCCATTTCATCATGTCGTGTTATCATTACCCTAGAACATTACGACTCATTCTATTTATTTTTTTCTAGTGTGCTTGTTGTGCCTTACTCTCTTGCATTTTTCCTCATTCTTTTCCTTTTTGAAGTGCTGTTCATCTACAAGATCTTTCAGTTTTGAGGAAACATCTATGTATGAAATACTAAATGCTTTTGTACTCTTACCAGGTGCTGCTTGTCAAAGCATCCCTATGTTTTCTGTTTCTGTTTATTCATAAACAGAGTGAGACATCAATTTCATAACATTTGATGTCATGGTTGTGGCATTCTGGATAATGATAAAATTATGCCAGTTCCCATCATGCAATAAATGTCCTTTAAATTAACACCGGTTCTCTGGGCTTCATATACATAATTTGCTGAGTTGATGGGCAAGGCTTCATTTAAAACTGCTGAGGTATATCACTCCTCCCCTTTCAGTTTAATTAATAAACCAGAATAAATTACAGTCACAAATAGAGTGAAATACATAAGTTAGATACTTGGGCTCATTTCAAGAGGGGCTATTCTACTCAGTTCTTCAGAAAATAACTTACAATTGTTGTTTTTTATGAATTATTATGCATTAATAATTCACCAAATCAGTTCAAAGCTCTTTTTGGTGAATGCTGTGAACAATGTTTGTGGACTACCTTGAAAAGTAAGCAGGTATTGTTCAATCTGAGCTCAATCCAGAGTGGTACTACATTCTGACCCTTCAATTTGTTTTGATATTTTAGTCTAACTTATCTAATCTAAATATTTAAGCATTCAAATAATTAATTAAGCCTCTTTCAATATCAAGAGCCTGTGTTTTTTTTTCACTTAGCATTATTGTAGCACTGGCATTAACCTAGAGCAATAGATAAAGTACCACTGAAATAATACATAAGTACTAATTTAACACGCACAAGTCATGGTGTCAGTGCCAACCTCAGCAGAGGAATAGCCTTGCATTGTCTGAATCCAGCTGCAATAATACGGTGAGCTCAGCAAACTAGCTAAATGTTGATGAATAAAGACATTAGGAAACAACTGAGGGTTACTGCAAAGAGGAGTCCATTAATTACATGGACAACAAAGAAGTGTATAATAAGAAGCAATACAAAGAAATTTGAAGAGAAGTAAAAAAAAAAGGAATGCAAATGAAACAAAATTTAATAAGTATGGAATGTAAATAAAATAAAAAATGTAAAGCTGGATGGGAAAAGTGTCATTTGTGGTTGGCAGGATAATATCACAACCAAAACCAGAGATGGTAGACTTTATAAATTATTGTTCCATTTAGTTGTTTTCCAGGGAGGTAAAATGTGTATCCACAGCACGAATGATGTGACGAGTAATGATTTCAATGCATTTTCTTTAAAAGGAGGCTAAACTGAATAAACTAATCACATTTACAAAAACATAAAGCCTCTGATGTGAATGAATCATGTGTATGAATTTTAAAGAATCTATGAAAGAGATGACAGACACATGGCTACACATATTTAACCATTTTGAGAGAAATAAGTGAAGAAACACAAGACTAAATGAGTCAAACTGGTCCAACCTGTCTCCTATGTCTGAAAATGGAACTCTATTGCAAGTAGAATATTAATTTCAAGTTTGACTCATGTTTCTTTCATTAGAAAAAGATGAAATGTCAAAAGACTAGTGTTAGTTAATTTTATTCCTATATTTAACATGGGAGACAGAATAAGCCCAGGAGTTATTAACCAGACAGTATAACATAGGAAATAAGAAGGACAATGGAATCCATCCATACTTCAACAGAGAATATACAAACATCTAGAAAATATAATATAATAATGAATGGTTCAGCTTGGATTTCAAAAGGGTGACATCCTCAGTGCTTGGGAGCCTCCTGTGAAGCGCTTCTGTGGTGTTTCCTCCGGCATTTATAGTGGCCTGTCCCTGCCGCTTCCGGTTGTCAGTTTCAGCTGTCCGCTGTAGTGGCTGGTATATTGAGTCCAGGTCGATGTGTTTGTTGATGGAGTTTGTGGATGAGTGCCATGCTTCTAGGAATTCCCTGGCTGTTCTCTGTTTCGCTTGCCCTATAATGGTAGTGTTGTCCCAGTCGAATTCATGTTGCTTGTCGTCTGCGTGTGTGGCTACTAAGGATAGCTGGTCGTGTCGTTTCGTGGCTAGTTGATGTTCATGGATGCGGATCGTTAGCTGTCTTCCTGTTTGTCCTATATAGTGTTTTGTGCAGTCCTTGCATGGGACATGAGCAAACTAATGTAGTGTACAAAATCCCAGGGAATTCCTAGAAGCATGGCACTCATCCACAAACTCCATCAACAAACACATCGACCTGGACCCAATATACCGGCCACTACAGCGGACAGCTGAAACTGACAACTGGAAGCGGCAGGGACAGGCCACTATAAATGCCGGAGGAAACACCACAGAAGCGCTTCACAGGAGGATCCCAAGCACTGAGGATGTCACCTAGACAGGGGACGAAACGTTTGCAACAAAAATTTCCAGCTCGGCGAACAGAACCACAACAACGAGCACCCGAGCTACAAATCTTCACCCAAACTTTGTAAAATGGATCTTTGGCTTCTTCCTAAGAAGTCTGTCAGAATTGAGGATGATATTCCTCCACTAAAGGATTGTAGGCCCTGAGGCCTGATGCTGGATCCACACATTCTGTCACACAACAGGGAAAAGTGGTGTTTTCTCAGGTTTTCGTTTGCTCCTTACACCGTTTGTGCTTGGGCTAATCTGAATCTTGTTGGAGATACCTGAGATGGTTAGCATATTTCCAGATGCTGCTTCTCCAGTTTTCATGGCTTTGGGGATATTTTTTCAGAAAGGTTTGGAGGACATCCTCATAGTCCTACTAGTAACTGCTTGCACTGGCAGAGCTTGGAGCAAGGACTTTGTTTTGCAATCTTGTGTCAGGAAGATGAATGAAATTACCCTCTCAACATAGCTGTTGACAGTAACAGGGGAAATTGTCCTGAGAGACTGGACACTGAAATTGGAGTGTCTATCTTGCTAGTGGTGATGGATCATTTTATGGCAGCATCGCTGGCGATATTTCTCTAAGGAATTGAAATGTATATTCTCCACGTCTTTGACATATATGGGAGACCTAGTAACACTGCTACACTGTAGACCATGACTGTGATGTTGGGTTTGAGGTCTTTGTCATGAAACATTCTGTTCCTCAGAAAGCCCAAGGCTATGCTGGCACATTGGAGGTGATGTTGAATTTCTGTTTTGTTAAAAGGAGGTTCCCAGGGACAAGAATTGATCCGCGTTGACCAGTGGCTCATCATGTATGTCATTTGTGGAACAAAATTCTGTGGTTGGAGCATGTTGGTAAAGAACCTTTGTCTCCTGAATGTTTAGCCTGAAGCCCATTCTTTTATATATGTCATTGACAATGGTTTGGAATTCAGCCTCTGTGCAATCACACAGCTGGACATTGCAGCTTGATGACAGAAGTTGGGTGATCTTTGTTCTGGACTAAATGTGATGTAGGTTTCACCATTTACATCAATAAAAAGAATATAGTGATATTGGAGAGTATGCAGAGACGATTTACAAAGATGATCTCTGAAATGAGTTGGCTTCTTATCTGAAAAGGATGGATAAACTGGGTTTCTCTTTTGAAAAAAAAACATGCTGAGAGGTTACGTAACAAAGGTGTATAAAACTATGGGAGCAACTGAAGTTACAAATCAGGAATAGGCCATTCAGCCCTTCAATTCTGCTCCACTATTCACTCTTAATAACTGTTCAACCCTAAGTTTAACAAGAATCAATTGATCTCTGTCTTAAAATATACATTCAAGGACTCTGCTTCCATCACTGGTTCAGGAAGAGATTTCCAAGATCACAATCCTCAGAGAGAAAAAAAATGCTTGCCCTGTCTCCATTTTAAATGGGTGACCCCTGATGTTTAGAACATAGAACATAGAAAAGTACAACACATACGGCCCTTTGGCCCACAATGTTGTGCCGAGGTTTAATCCTAATGTAAAATATAGTAACAACCTACGCATCCCTCAACTCACTGCTATCCATGTGCATGTCCAGCAGTCACTTAAATGTCCCCAATGACTCTGCTTCGACCACCACAGCTGACAACGCATTCCATGCATTCACAACTCTCTGCATAAAGAACCTACCTCTAACATCTCCTTTATACTTTCCTCCTAATATTTTCAAACTATGACTCCTCATACCAGTCAATCCTGCCCTGGGGAAAAGTCTCTGGCTATTGACTCTATCAATTCGTTGCACAACACCAGATCACAGAATTGCTATAAAGAAAAAACCTGGTGAGACCGTACCTGGAATATTGTGTGCAGTTCTGGTCTCCAAATTTGAGGAAAGAAATTCTGGCTATTGAGGGAGTGCAGCATAGGTTCACGAGGTCAATTCCTGGAATGGCGGGACTATCTTATGTTGAAAGATTGGAGCGACTGGGCTTGTATACCCTTAAGGAGAAAGTGAGGACTGCAGATGCTGGAGATCAGAGCTGAAAATGTGTTGCCGGAAAAGCGCAGCAGGAGAATCGACGTTTTGGGCATGAGCCCTTCTTCAGGAATGAGGAAAGTGTGACAAGCAGACAAAGATAAAAGGTAGGGAGGAGGGACTTGGGGAGGGGCATTGGAAATGCGATAGGTGGAAGGAGGTTAAGGTGAGGGTGATAGGCCGAAGTGGGGGTGGGGGCGGAGAGATCAGGAAGAAGATTGCAGGTTAGGAAGGTGGACATCCAGTCTCTATACACCTCCATCCCCCATCACGAAGGACTCAAAGCCCTCCGCTTCTTCCTTTCCCACCGTACCAACCAGTACCCTTCCACTGACACCCTCCTTCGACTGACTGAACTGGTCCTCACTCTGAACAACTTCTCTTTCCAATCCTCCCATTTCCTCCAAACCAAAGGAGTAGCCATGGGCACCCGCATGGGCTCCAGCTATGCCTGCCTCGTCGTAGGATATGTGGAACAGTCCATCTTCCGCAGCTACACTGGCACCACCCCCCACCTTTTCCCCCGCTACATCGATGATTGTATCGGCACTGCCTCGTTCTCCCACGAGGAGGTTGAAAAGTTCATCCACTTTACCAACACCTTCCACCCCGACCTCAAATTTACCTGGACCGTCTCAGACTCCTCCCTCCCCTTCCTTGACCTCTCCATTTCTATCTCGGGCGACTGAATCAACACGGACATTTACTATAAATCGACCGACTCCCACAGCTACATAGACTACACCTCCTCCCACCCTGCCCCCTGTAAAAACGCCATCCCATATTCCCAATTCCTTCGTCTCCGCTGCATCTGCTCCCAGAAGGACCAGTTCCAATACTGTACAACCCAGATGGCCTCCTTCTTCAAAGACCGCAATTTCCCCTCAGACGTGATCGACGATGCTCTCCACCGCATCTCCTCTACTTCCCGCTCTTCCGCCCTTGAGCCCTACCCCTCCAATCACCACCAGAACAGAACCCCACTGGTCCTCACCTACCACCGCACCAACCTCCATATACATCGTATCATCCATCGTCATTTCCGCCACCGCCAAATGGACCCCACCATCAGGGATATATTTCCCTCCCCTCCCCTATCAGCGTTCCGAAAAGACCATTCCCTCCGTGACTCCCATGTCAGGTCCACACTCCCCACCAATCCAACCTCCACTCCCGGCACCTTCCCCTGCAACCGCAAGAAGTGCAAAACTTGCGCCCACACCTCCCCCCTTATTTCCCTCCAAGGCCCCAAGGGATCCTTCCATATCCGCCACAAATTCACCTGCACCTCCACACACATCATTTACTGCATCCGCTGCACCCGATGTGGCCTCCTCTATATTGGGAGACAGGCCGCCTACTTGCGGAACGTTTCAGAGAACACCTCTGGGACACCTGGACCAACCAACCCAACCACCCCGTGGCTTAACACTTCAACTCCCGCTCCCACTCCACCAAGGACATGCAGGTCCTTGGACTCCTCAATCGCCAGACCATAGCAACACGACGGCTGGAGGAAGAGCGCCTCATCTTCCGCCTAAGAACCCTCCAACCACAAGGGATGAACTCAGATTTCTCCAGTTTCCTCATTTCTCCTCCCCCACCTTATCTCAGTCCCAACCCTCGAACTCAGCACCACCTTCCTAACCTGCAATCTTCTTCCTGACCTCTCCGCCCCCACCCCCACTCCAGCCTATCACCCTCACCTTAACCTCCTTCCACCTATCGCATTTCCACCGCCCCTCCCCCAAGTCCCTCCTCCCTACCTTTTATCTTAGCCTGCTTGGCACACTTTCCTCATTCCTGAAGAAGGGCTCATGCCCGAAACGTCGATTCTCCTGCTCCTTGGATGCTGCCTGACCTGCTGCGCTTTCCCAGCAACACATTTTCAGCTTGTATACCTTTGTGTTTAGAAGACTGAGAGGGGATCTGATTGAGACGTATAAGATTATTAAAGGATTGGACACTCTGGAAGCAGGAAACATGTTTCCGTTGATGGGTGAGTCCCAAACCAGAGGACACAGCTTAAAAATAAGGGGTAGGTCATTTAGGACAGAGATGAGGAAAAACTTCTTCACCCAGAGAGTGGTGGGTGTGTGGAATGGTCTGTCCCAGAGGGCAGTGGAGGCCCAGTCTCTGGATTCGTTTAAGAAAGAGTTGGATCGAGCTCTCAAGGATAGTGGAATCAAGGATTATGGAGATAAGGCAGGAACAGGATACTGATTGAGGATGATCAGCCATGATCATAATGAATGGTGGTGCAGGCTTGAAGGGCAGAATGGCCTACTCCTGCACCTATTGCCTATTCAACACATTATTTTGTACACCTCGATCAGGTCTCCTCTCTTCCTCCTTCTCTCTGGAAAGAAAAGTCCGAGCTTATTCAACCTTTCTTCATAAGGCAAGCCCTCCAGTCCAGGCAGCACCCTGGTAAACCTTCTTTGCACCCTCTCCAAAGTCTTTGTATCTTTCCTATAGTAGGGCGACCAGAACTGGACACAATTTTCCAAGTGTGGCCTCACCAGGGACTTGGAGAGCTGCAGCAAAACCTCACAGCTCTTAAACTCGATCCCCCTGTTAATGAAAGCCAAAACACGATATGCTTTCTTAACAACCCTATCCACTTGGGTGGCAACTTTGATCCCTCAATGTACTTGCACACGCAGATCCCTCTGTTCCTCCACACTGCCAAGAATCCTGTCTTTAATCCTATATTCAGCATTCAAGTTAGACCTTCCAAAATGCATCACTTTGCATTTGTCCAGGTTGAACTCCATTTGCCATTTCTCAGCCCTAGCTCTGCATCCTATGTCGCGCTGCAGCCTGCAGTAGCCCTCTATACTATCGACAACACCTCCAACCTTTGTGTCATCTGCAAATTTACTAACTCACCCCTCAACCCTACTCATCCAAGTCATTTATAAAAACCATAAAGAACATAGCCCTGTGGGAACCCCACTCAACACTGACCTCCAGGCATAGAACATAGAACATAGAAGAATACAGTGCAGTACAGGCCCTTCAGCCCTCGATGTTGCGCCGATCCAAGCCCACCTAACCTACACTAGCCCACTATCCTCCATATGCCTATCCAATGCCCGCTTAAATGCCCATAATGAGGGAGAGTCCACCACTGCTACTGGCAGGGCATTCCATGAACTCACGACTCGCTGAGTAAAGAACCTACCCCTAACATCTGTCCTATACCTACCCCCCCTTAATTTAAAGCTATGCCCCCTTGTAATAGCTGACTCCATACGTGGAAAAAGATTCTCACTGTCGACCCTATCTAAACCCCTAATCATCTTGTACACCTCTATCAAGTCACCCCTAAACCTTCTTTTCTCCAATGAAAACAACCCCAAGTGCCTCAGCCTTTCCTCATACGATCTTTCTACCATACCAGGCAACATCCTGGTAAACCTCCTCTGCACCCGTTCCAGTGCCTCCACATCCTTCCTATAATATGGCGACCAAAACTGCACACAATACTCCAGATGCGGTCGCACCAGAGTCTTATACAATTGCAACATGACCTCAGTACTCCGGAATTCAATTCCTCTACCAATAAAAGCCAGTACGCCATATGCCTTCTTCACCGCACTATTTACCTGGGTGGCAACTTTCAGAGATCTGTGTACATGGACACCAAGATCCCTCTGCTCATCCACACTACCAAGTATCTGACCATTAGCCCAGTACCCCATCTTTTTATTACTCTTACCAAAGTGAATCACCTCACACTTAGCTACATTGAATTCCATTTGCCATCTTTCCATCTACAACCACTCTCTGCCTTCTGCCAGCCAGCTAATTCTGAATCCAGATAGCCAAATCTCCCTGTATCCCATACTTCCTGACTTTATGAATGTTTGAACAGTAACTCCTATCTCTGTATTCTCCCATAAGAGGAAACATCTGTGAACTGTGGACATTTGTACAAGTATCACATTTAAAAGACACTTGGATAAGTAGATGAATTAGGAATGGTTCGGAGGAATATGGGCCAGGAGCAGGCAGGTAGGAATAGTTTGGATTGGGATTACATTCGGCGTGGATTGGTTGGACCGAAGGGTCTGTTTCTGTGTTGTATGACTCGATGACTCAAGAATGGAAAGGACTGTATTAAAACTGTGGATTGAATTGCTGCACTTTTAAACATAAGTTATTGAAACATATTGTGTGTGGTGTTTCCACTGCTGCTTTGTTCAAGCAGTGTGGGATGTTTGTACATGGCACAGCAACAGTTGCTGACTGGTCATGATTGCACAAACCAATCATGGATGCCAAAGGTCATCAACATGATGCCAGCTCTCTGTTTCTCAGGCTGCTAAACAGCTGTGAGTGTGAACGATACAAGAAGAAACCTTTGGTCTACTGTAAGAGCAGGTTGTGTGTTCCTCTCCCTGTTGTAAAATGGCTGAAGCCTGAAGAAAGCCAGTTATTTTCTCCCACCAATAGCTGCAAGTTGTTATATTTAAATAGGAACTAGGATACTTTGTAGCTACTACACAAATTGCTCTTTGATACCTGCAAAGTGAAAGGGCTTGGAGAAATGAGATTGAATACCTGAGAGCCTGAGCAAACCAAGAGGAACATCACAATGAAACCTATGGATTGGTGCTATTTAACTGTGTTTCCCAGCTTGTTCCTTTCCCTCCATCTATAAAACCAAAGGTTTTGTTGTCTGTCTGTATGTGTACGTAGAGCTTTTAAAAAGGAAATTAGAACCAGTTGAGCCAAATCTTAGTTAGTTCATAGTTCTCGATTTGTGATTATGATTTACTTATTTGTAAAGAATAGAATTTCTTGGTCAGTACAGGAACCTTTTGAAGTTTTTTTTTCACTTCAGTCCATCAGACAGATAATCTAGGACTTTGCTTTCTATGATTAGATCATTAAGTTTTGTAGTGACCCTGGGAGTAGTGGGGATTGAGAATCAGCAGACTTTGCAACATATTTACCTTGTCAAGACTTCTCAGGATCTGGATTAGTGGTGCTGATGAAGGGCTTTTACCTGAAACGTCGATTTTACTGCTCCTCGGATGCTGCCTGAACTGCTGTGCTTTTCCAGAGTTTTCCTCCTCAGGATCTGACATGCTTCAATCAAGTTGGCTTTTACTCTCTTCCAGAATCCAATGGGTACAAGCTTAGTTTGTCCATCCTTTCCTCAGACACAGTCCACATGTTAGTGGTATCAGAACAGTAAATTTTCTGTGAACTCCCTCCAATGAGAGGTTTTGACAAAGTAGACACTATGATAATATGGACAGGGCATACCTACAGGCAATCAATACCTGTATATGCCAGTCACCTCAAAATTTTAGAGGGATATCAATAGAATTTTTTTTTAACCAAAAAGGAGTGAGAACATCGAACTCACTACCACAGAAGTTATTGAAGTGAATAGCCAATGCAGTTAAGGGGAAGTTGGACAGGAGTATGAGAGAGATGGAATAGGGGGTTATGGGGATAGATTTGAATGGAGCATAAGTACCAGCAATGACTGGTTGAGCCAAATGGCCCATTTCTGTGCTTGTATCATAGAGAATAAAGAACAGCTTTTCTGTTGTTATGAAACTTATGAACTGATCTTACATATTAGAATTAATCTTTTGTTGCACCTTCTCTGTAGCTATAATATTGTATTTTACATTCTATTCTTTTACCCTGATACACTAATGTGAGGTATCATTGGTCTGGATAACACGCAAAACAATATTTTTCACCGTATATCGGTATATAAGGCAATAATAAATCAAATCAAAAATGTCATGTCCATGTAAGCATAGATCAGCTTGATTTTAGTTTCTTGAAAGCAGATGAATCAGGTGTCCACTCCCTGGCTTCTCAGGAAACCTTCAAACATTTCTCTGTTTGTGGACATCAGCAGCCTCACCCAACCTTCCACCTCACCTCCCTACATCATGTGGCCATCAAGGCTCCCTGTACATTTCATACTCTCAAATACCCCCACCTCCAACTGTGACCAACAGCAGACTTGTCTGCCCCTTCAGACTCTGGCCATGAGCAGCCGCCATGCCCTGATCACAGCCTAGCTCCTTGTCCTGCCTGCTTGTGCCTTCAGTCTTACCCTGTTCCCTTTCCTGATTTCAGCCTGAGGATTTCCCTCTAACTGCCTGACAGGGATCACTTCTATAGCCTAGCTTTTGCTCTCAGTCAGACAGTAAGTCTGATTGCTTGATGGCTGTGTGTCTGGACAGTCATTTAAATAAAGATTAGTTGGGAATTCATGGTCTTAACCATCTCAGGCTCAGCTGCACCCCTTTCAACTTCTATGTCTGCATCAAGTCAACTTTCACACCACCCTGTTATTCGAGGCATGGTTGAAGAATGTGTGGGGAAAAGAACAGAAATAAATTCAGAACATAACTCAAAAATAGCCTAACCTTCTTGCACAGCAGTAATATATCTTAAATGGAGAGGAATAGAATAAAGTAGACTAATGTGGCCAAGTTTTAAAAACAGAAATGAACCCCTCTAGCAACTGAATTGCGCCATGATCTCTCTATATAATGTGATTTATACTACCGCTGCTATAGTCATAATCATTTCAGACTTACAATTCTGACCATGTATTCTGAAATTTGATTCAGTCACTCACTGCAAATGCTTTGTGGGAAATAACTTGGCTTTCAGTTCACTTCCTTCATATTCATTCAAATAATTTATTGAGAGTTTCGACAACAAACAGAGCTGATACAAGAGCCAATACACTGAAGCACTACTTAATACACTGCATCGTATAATATTTGAAGGAAATAATACAGAAATGTAAACAGAATAATTTTGTGGTACTCTTTGGCAGAATGAGCACCATGTCTAATTGCCAATCTCCTGCTTAGTCCCAGTGACTCTGCACATTGTTCTATTTAAATATCCATCCAGTGCACTCCTGAATACTTCCACTGAACTTGTCTTCACAACATTTCCAGGCAGTGCATTCCATATCCTAACCACCTGCTGAGTGATAAGAAGTTTTTCCTCAACCTGCATTTGCTTATTTTGCATATCACTAAATCTGTGTCCCCTGGTTCTTGATTTCTTTCAGAACATCATCCTTAACAGATGGGTTGTGGTCCTATATTTCTAAGCTATCCTGTGGGAGATTGATCTGGGAATCTCCACAGTTTATAAAAATAATCTGAGCTGGAAGACAAGTGCACAAGTCAGCCAGCAGACAGATAACAATGCCACAACTCAACAAATTATACATTTAGATGGTTTTTAGTGCCCCAACCTACTGGTTTCACCTTGATAACAGTTGCAAAAATCCCTTCCGTAATCCCACCCCATGTCAAAACAACCTGCCCCACACTCATGCTTCTCAACAACTGTACTGTTAGACCCCTGCTCTCACAGGCACCAGCAAACCACTCCAACCCCTCCACTCTGGTCAAAGCTTATTTTATTTTGTTAAGTGCTGCTCACTCGTGGTTTTACACAGGAGTGGCAGATTTAAAACACGCATGAGGAAGAATTTATTCCTCTCAAAGGGTCATGAATCTGTGAAATTCACTACTCCAGAGTGAGGTGGACTCAAGGACACTGAGTAACTTTAAGGAGGAGATAGACGAGGGAGGTTGAATGTCTTGTAAAGAGGAAGAAGGAGGCTTACATAAGGTTGAGGAAACAAGGTTCAGACAGACCATTGGAGGGATACAGGATAGCCAGGAGGGAGCTGAAGAAAGGGATTGGAGAGCTAAGAGAGGGCATGAAAAATCTTTGGCGGGTAGGATCAAGGATAACCCCAAGGCCTTCTATGCATATGTGAGAAACATGAGAATGACGAGAACGAGGGTAGGTCCGATCAAGGACAGTAGTGGGAGACTGTGTATTGAGTCAGAAGAGATAGGAGAGGTCTTGAATGAGTACTTTTCTTCAGTATTTACAAATGAGAGGGACCGTATTGTTGAAGAGGAGAGTATGAAACAGACTGGTAAGCGAGAGGAGATACTTGTTGGGAAGGAAGATGTGTTGGGCATTTTGAAAAACTTGAGGATAGACAACTCCCCCGGACCTGACGGGATATATCCTAGGATTATGTGGGAAGCAAGAGAGGAAATTGCAGAGCCATTGGCAATGATCTTTTCGTCTGCACTGTCAACGGGGGTTGTACCAGGGGACTGGAGAGTGGCGAACGTTGTGCCCCTGTTCAAAAAAGGGAATAGGGATAACCCCGGGAATTACAGGCCAGTTAGTCTTACTTCGGTGGTAGGCAAAGTAATGGAAAGGGTACTGAGGGATAGGATTTATGAGTATCTGGAAAGACACTGCTTGATTAGGGACAACCAGCACGGATTTGTGAGGGGTAGGTCTTGCCTTACAAGTCTTATTGAATTCTTTGAGGAGGTGACCAAGCATATGGATGAGGGTAGAGCAGTGGATGTAGTGTACATGGATTTTAGTAAGGCATTTGATAAGGTTCCCCATGGTGAGCTTATGCGGAAAGTCAGGAGGCATGGGATAGTGGGAAATTTGGCCAGTTGGATAGAGAACTGGCGAACCGGTCAAAGTCAGGGAGTGGTGGTAGATGGTAAATATTCAGCCTGGAGCCCAGTTACAAGTGGAGTTCCGCAGAGATCAGTTCTGGGTCCTCTGCTGTCTGTAATGTTTATTAATGACTTGGAAGAGGGAGTCGAAGGGTGGGTCAGTAAATTTGCAGACTATACGAAGATTGGTGGAGTTGTGGATAGTGAGGAGGGCTGTTGTCGGCTGCAAAGGGACTTAGATATGATACAGAGCTGGGCTGAGGAGTGGCAGATGGAGTTCAACCCTGTCAAGTGTGAGGTTGTCCATTTTGGAAGGACAAATAAGAATGCGGGGAATACAGGGTTAACGGTAGGGTTCTTAGTAAGGTGGAGAAGCAGAGGGATTCTGGGGGTCGATGTTCATAGCTCTTTGAAAGTTGTCACTCAGGTGGATAGAGCTTGTAAGAAGGCCTATGGTGTATTAGCGTTCATTAGCAGAGGGATTGAATTCAAGAGTCGTGAGGTGATGTTGCAGCTGTATAGGACCTTGGTAAGGCCACATTTGGAGTACTGTGTGCAGTTCTGGTCGCCTCATTTTAGGAAAGATTTGGAAGCTTTTGGAGAGGGTGCAGAGGAGATTTATCAGGATGTTGCCTGGAATGGAGAATAGGTCGTACGAGGATAGGTTGAGAGTGCTAGGCCTTTTCTCATTGGAATGGCGAAGGATGAGGGGTGACTTGATAGAGGTTTATAAGATGATCAGGGGAATAGATAGAGTAGACAGTCAGAGACTTTTTCCCCGGGTACAAGAGTGTTACAAGGGGACATAAATTTAAGGTGAAGGGTGGAAGGTATGGGGGGATGTCAGGGGTAGGTTCTTTACCCAGAGAGTGGTGGGGGCATGGAATGCGCTGCCTGTGGGAGTGGCAGAGTCAGAATCATTGGTGACCTTTAAGCGGCAATTGGATAGGTACATGGATAGGTGCTTAAGCTAGGACAAATGTTCAGCACAACAACGAGGGCAGAAGGGCCTCTTCTGCGCTGTATCGTTCTATGTTCTATAGACAGACAGATGTTTAATTAGTAATGGGTGATGGGGAGCAGGCAGGAGTGGAGTTGAGAATGAGGTGAGATTAGGCATGATTGTATTAAATGGCTGAGCAGGCTTGAATGTCTGAATCACCTATTTCTGCTACTAGTTCTTATGATCTTTTACTGCACCATCTATTTTTTTGCTGTTTATCAGGTGTAGTGAGTGGAAGCCATAATCCATAACTGTCTACTGTTTTTGCCTGGACTCAGCATAATTACTGGATCTCACAGCAGCCCACACTGAAAAACCACCAAAGTTCTCACCTCTCAGATCCTATTTGTTTATTTACAGGCTCTCTCCACTCTTAAAAAGGATGTTCTGTTTCTGAAACTAAATTACGATACCAACCTTTCTGACCATCTAATTGCACTCTATGATTCTGCTCACTGATGAAACATTTTCCACGAACTGAATTTCAATATAAATGCTCAACATAATATACAGGTAAGCAATTAGGTGGTAATAACCTGACAATTGAGAAGGCTTCTCCATTGCAAAGATACCTGAAGTGCATTGCTGAAACCTGATGAATTTTTAATGTGTGCATAACAGTCTTTAGACCACTGGTTCTCTTTCATAATGTATTTACCTTAAGGAACATTTCAGTCACAAAGAAACCATCTATTTTTGCATTCATAGGTGGTCAACACATTCAGACCACTCTCTCAAATGAGGTGGGGCCAGGTTAAAAAAGTATGGTAAGAATCATTAGTATCTGTAGTTGCACAGGTTTGAATTTTATCTTCTGCTGTATAATACAAATTAATTCAGACTCTGTTGTAAGGACACTCTTTAAATATTTTAGGATGGTAAAGTATGAATGATTTAAGGCATCACAGCCTTTCCATTACACCCCATTTTTTTTGTCACTCCTGGAACTACATCTGAGGCAGCACATATACGTGAGAGGTATCTGGAAGCATTGAAAGCTGTGAAATCTTTGAACGTAGGCTTTGCTTGTGTTTTAAAACCATTATTCGAAGGACTGCAGCCCTAAATATGCTTTGCTGGCAGTATTTAGGTCAGCCGTATGCTTCATTGCCTCAGTTCTGCCTCTGTAATTTCTTCCTATCTTCAATCACCCCAATACATCCTAAATCCTTCAGGACTCTGACCTTGCGATATTGCCCAGCACCAACAGCTGTGCCTTAGTCACTAACATTCTGGAAATCAATCCCTAAATCACACAGCCATCTCTCTTTCTTTCATTTTTCCTTTAAGCTTCAAATTGAATATTAAGTCTTTGACCAAACTCCTGGCTACTCCCTACAAATCTCTCCTGTTTTCCTTACTGTACTACTTTGGTATATCTTATAAAATAAAAGATGCCATACACAGAGGAATTTTGATTATCCGATCAATTATCCGAATATCGGATTTTCCGAAGGAGATCGTGAGGTCCGGACAGAAACATTTCCAACACTGATCGCGTCTTTTGTTTACAGTGATTAAAAGTGAACTTGGCTTACTGAAATGCTGCTGAGAACAGTCCTGGACATCAATGGGAGCCCAGGCACCATCTCCAAATGACTGACCTCCCGCACTCTCTCTCTCCCCACACTTTCCCTGGAGTTCTACACTGGGGTGTACTCTTAAACCCCCCCCCCTCCCCCTTCCCCAGATAATCTCTCCAACATTGTGCTGTACTAGTCAAAGATGGACTTTGTCAAAATGTTGCAGTAAAAGGTTTGTGTGTGTGTGTATACGCTATTTGGAGTCTCACCCCACCAAAGGCAGCAGCAGTCTTACTGTTGGGGTCCAGTCAGCCTGCCCTGGGGAACTGGGGGGGATGGGGTGGAATGTGGGACAGGGCAGATGGGGGGGATGGAGTGGTGGCGGGGTTGGACTGGGTTGGCGGCAAACGGGGCTGAGGGTGGGGTGGGGTCTGACGTGGTTAGGGTGGAAGGGGTTGGGGGTCAGGGGGCAGGGTCGGACAAAGTTGGGGGTTTCACACAGGGGGTGGGATTGGATGGGGCTGGGAGAATCAGAGGGTGTACGGGATTGGGTGGGCTTGGACGGGGGGTTTGGGTACTGGACGAGGGCGGGGTTGGACGAGATCGGGGTTTGGGGGTGGCCGAAGGGGGTCGGGGTCGGGGGGTGGCCGGACAGGGTTGTGGGAGGCAGACGGGGGTTGGGTGGTGGGGGCGCTCGTACACGGTCTGCAGCTGCTTGTCTCCAGAACGGAGAGCGGACAAAGCAACTGCTCACTCTGTCAATCCCATTGAAGTGAAACAGTGGCGGGGAGAGGCTTCAGCAATGCTGCAGGTTGCTTACAGACAAGTTGTGTCTGCTCCGAAACAAATCCTGAGACAGAGAGAGGGAGCAAGGCAGGCAGAGCGAGGAAAAAGGAAACTTCAGAAAACTCCTACCCCCAGAGGAGAGGGATTGAATCAATTAACTGAGTAATCAATTTTACGTACGTAACAGTGCCCGTACATCTTGTTCGGATAATTGAGGTTCCTCTGTAAGTGCATTGTTTCATTGTTAATATTTGTTATCTGCATTACTAATGTGTCAAAATTGCAGAATGTTCTGGGCAGGAAAAGTCACCATCCTAACCTTTGTACTAACCGTATAGTTAGCCGTTTTTAAGCATTATGGTGTAGGAAGCATGATACAGGTACCTAATTTATTCAAACCAAGCTCCCAGAAACAACAATGTGATAATAACAAGGCAACCTGTTTGTTTTGTGTGATGCTTTAAGGATTGACCAAGCCATTACCAATAATGTCTTGAAATGATACCATTCAATCTTTATGTATTCCTGAAAGTTACTTAGCTTGTCATATTATCTGATATATGACACATCTGACAGTGTAGCACTCCCTCCATACGGCACTGGGGTGTTAGTCTTGACATTTACAAACACACACACCTCTCCACTTGTCAGAGTGTTAACTTTGGGGGAATTTCACAGGAGGTTTCCCTTCATGAGTTCAGGTAACCTTTCTCTGCTAATCGCCGAATTAATGATGCAGTGAGTCTCCACAATACCCTTCTTGTCTAATCTTGCAGTCTGTAGGTGCAGAGTGCCAGGACCTCCTGATGGTCATGCCATGAGCAACATATTTAAGCAAACACTCAGCCATGCCATAAGAAAATTAATAACCTTTCTCTGCTTTGTGCTGATAAGTGCACATCTTCTCTTTGGTATTTTGCATGCACTCTAACTCTTTCACGTGCATACCTCCCACCAAAGGCTCATGTTCTACCACTCTCACTGTTGCTTCAGCATCTTGCCTCAGTCATTCTCATGCCCCTCCTAAACTACCAACCCTTCCTGTCACCTGGGCCTCCTACATACTTACTGGGACCATCTTATCCCTTCTCCTTTTCTAGCACTCTACCATTAACAGCTTTTCCAGCCACTTTTGTCTCACTCAATCCTACATTTGTCTTATCATAGATTAAAATGGCTCAAAACAGGGCTGATAGAGCCAAGGCACATGGAAGGGCAGCCCACACTCATCTCCTTATCTATTGTGCAGGAGACTGCTCCAAATATGTAACTGGCCATGGCTAATCCCTGGACTGAAATTGGACAATATTCTGACTGACTGTGGTTCTTCTTGACTCAATTTAAAGACTACTCCCAATAGACTTTAAGACTTGAAAATTGCTTGAAGCTCATATCTCTATCCAAAAGTGTGGAAAGTTCTTATAATATTCTCTATCATGAGGGACAAGGTATTTGACAAATTAATGACACTGGGAAACTTGGTCGATATGGATGAGTTGGACCAAAGGGTCTGTTTCTGTGCTGCATGACTCTATTACTCTTTGACATAGTGTGCTCATTGTATAATTTCCTAGCATATGGTGTAGGTATGACACTGAAATAAGACAAAGCAACACTCTCACCTCCATGATTCAGTGATGGCAACACTAACAAACGTCTGATGTTCTGTCTGCGTTAAAGTACAAAAAAAAGACTGAATTGCTGAAAGACTAAGTTCTCAGTGAAGCAACAGTGTGCTGTGCTAAAAGGCAAGGCTGTGCAGAGATGATGTAAGCATCAAAGTAGGTGCAGAGTTAGCGTCTGTTGAGAAAGCAAGCTAAGAGCCCTGAGATGCATTCTATTCTAATGTATATGACAGAGTCAGAAAGTCACAGAGATGTACAGCATGGAAATAGACCCTTCAATCTGACTCATCCATGCTGACCAGATATCCTTAATTAATCTAGTCCCATTTGCCAGCATTTGGCCCATATCTCCCTAAACCCTTCCTTTTCATATATCCACCCAGATGCCTTTTACAAATGTACCAGCTTTCACCACTTCCTCTGGCAGTGGTGAATTGCATGCACGCACCAACCTTGCCTAAAAAAGTTGCCCCGAAGTCCCTTTTAAATCTTTCCCCTCTCACTGTAAACCTATGTGCTGTAGTTTTGGACTCCCTTACCCTGGGGAAAAGATCTTAGCTGTTCATCAATCCATGCCTCATATGATTTTATAAACTTCTAAAAAATCAACCCTCAGCCTCAACACTCCAGGGATGATTAACTGTAATATGAATGAGGTACAAGAGTAGGCCACTTAGCCCATTGATCCTGCTCCACCATTCAATGAGATCATTACTGATCTGATTTTAACCTCAACTCTACATTCTTGCATACCCTTGATAGATTTTTGATTACCAAGGGAATGACAAATTATCTACCTCTATTTGAAAACTATTTTAAAGGTTCTGCATCAAATGCTTTTGAAGAAGGGAATTCCAAAAACTCTCAACTATTAGGGAAAGAAAAAAGATTCCTTAATTCTATTTTAAATGGGCGCTCCTTTATTTTTAAACTGACCCTGTTTGCAAGGCAGCCTGGCAGCAGCACTGCAATATAAGATATCAGTGAGCTCCAAAGTGCATTGGTGAACTGTGCTATAAGAGGATGTGAGATGTGCCATGATGGCATGGTGAAGTTGGTGTTTACTGATACTGGACAAAGTGTGAGGTGGCTGCGATCCATGAAGCATGCTCTGAGAAGCTATGAAGCTATGCTGGTGAACAACAGCTGCTAGTGAACTGTTCTGACTTTCAGGCCAGGAATTGACAGCATTGATTGTCTCACCAGCAGTGAAGAGAATAACAACCAGCATATAAATGAGGTGAGATTAAGTAATAACCCAATGGTAATGCATTTGAATAGGGTTCTCAAATAGCCATTAGGGATAAATTCAACTATTTTTCTCGATGTCAAGAATCTCATTTTTTCATTCTTGCTGTATTGTTCCAAATTTCTCAACATTACCAACGCTGTTCACACACTGAAAACATTCTACCCATTATACTCGTCATATGTTTTGTATGATGCTCATCTCACAAGTTTTGTTGAAAGCAGCAAATTCAAATTCACTGGCCACACAACAAAGGGATGAAGACATCAGAAAAAGTGTTATTTCATGAATGCCTCCAGATAAAACACCTCCAACAGATCACAAAATGTTTATCAACAGGCGTGCAGATGTCTGACTATCCTCACTGTTTTTAACAGCCATACATGCACAAGGTTATGAACCTGCACATGTGTGTCCAAAGCTGTGCACAGTGCAGGTATAGTCTCTTCAGACACATCTGCACCCTTGGGTGTTATAAAGCAAGCACATCAAAACTAGCAATGATGAAAATATTATAACACATTCATCCTAATTAAGTCGGATCTCATGGTGAATTTAATCATTAGAACCATTTTTGGCAAAACCTGATCAAATGTTTGCCAAAGGTAGTTTGCAACAATGCACTGGTTACAAGCCCAAATTTGTGCTAGCAAAAGATACTTCATGAAGGGTGTAGGTTTGCTCGCTGAGCTGTAGGTTTGATATCCAGACGTTTCATTACCTGGCTAGGTAACATCATCCGTGGCGACCTCCAAGTGAAGCGAAGCTGTTGTCTCCTGCTTTCTATTTATATCTTTTTCCTGGATGGGGTTCCTGAGGTTTGTGGTGATGTCATTTCCTGTTCCAAAACTAACAAACTTAAAAGACCCAGTACAACCCATGGACAAAACCAACGTCATCTATAAAATTCCATGCAAGGACTGCCACAAATACTACATAGAACAAACAGGAAGAAAGTTGGCCACCAGGATACACGAACACCAGCTAGCCACAAAAAGACACGACCCCCTCTCCCTCATAGCCCTACACACGGATGAAAAAAAACACCATTTCGACTGGGACAACACATCTATCCTGGGACAGGATAAGCAAAGACATGCCAGAGAATTCCTAGAGGCCTGGTACTCCAACCACAATGCCATAAACAAACACACAGATCTAGATGCCATCTATCAACTCCTCAGAAAACGAACAGGAAATTACATCCCCACAAACCCCAGGAACCCCATCCAGGAGAAAGTTATAAATAGAAAGCAGGAGACAACAACTTCGCTTCACTTGGAGGTCGCCACTGATGATGATACCTAGCAAGGTAATGAAACGTCTGGATATCAAACCTACAGCTCAGCGAGCAAACCTACACCCTAAACCTCAACCTGAGCTACAAATCTTCACAAACCTTGTGAATACTTCATGAAGGGTGATGAATTGCAACAAAACACAGCTATCTCTTCCTGCCCAATGCTTATAGCCAAGTTATTTGTGCTGACATCGGCCCTTTGATGATATGCCTCTCCAAGAGACCACCAATATGTATCATTCCCTGTACTACTTTGCACCAACCCAAGGACTGACAGAAAGTGACTGGGATATTAGAGACCTGTAATAACGACCAGGATGCTGTTCATCATTTAAATTCGTGCCTTCCTAAAATATTTAGAAGAAATGCCTGTGGCGAAGACTGAAGTTCATTTTATTTACTGCTTGCTGGCCTTCAGAAAATTAATAACATACAACACATTTCTTTGTTGCCTGGAGATCTCACTGTACTGATAGAAGCAAAATCTATTATTTTAACTCTTTCACCATCTTCTAGAGTGAGTAAATGGAATTGAAGGGGACATTTACAATGGTGTGCAGTAAGAACAAGCATAAATCCTAAGGGTGGGTCGGGGGGGGGGGGGGGGGGAGCACTGTATTGTACAGACACAATAGGCTGCATGTCCTCCTCATGCACTGTAATAATTCTGCAACCATTATAATAATTCTGAAGCATTAACAGGCAATTCAGAATATTTCGCCATGCTTAGTTCACTCTGTAAGGGTTTCTCTGAATGAGAAGCTCTGGCTAGAACAGACAAGGGCCTGGGATGCTACCGTGCTGAATGTGACTGCAATGGTCAGGTCACCAATATTCAGTTCATTTTGATAAATACATTTTACCCAAGAATACAATATTTCAAATGGAACTTGGAAGCCATTGTATTGTTGGAACATTGAAGGTTAATTCCTGAACCCGGATTCAAGTGCCTTCTTCAATGTTGTGTTCAGAACAGCTAGCACAACAGACGCAATGGCCCTATTCTTCCGCCTATAGGCTGGGTTTCCCTATCCATGTGGAGTCAGAGATGGGGGAAAGGGGAAGATGAAATGTTGGGAATTATAAGGGATCAGTGGCCAGATAATTCTCCCATGTGCATTCCCCTGTGGTAGGTTGGGGACAGGGTCAGCTACTACAACACAGAGCTGGCAGACACTTACAGTGATTGAGACCTGAATTAGAGGCCATTTTTGTGACCTCTTTGGCTTCTTGCCACTGAGCTGCCAAAAAACCCAATAGAAATGACAGCCCACCTGTCCATCCATCTTCAAATAGATGGTATTTAGAGGCGACCAAAAGGAAACCACCTTCCAGAAGATTGCTAAGCCAATCTCACAATTCATTTATGATTCATGGATGTCACTGTCTCACCAACATTAATTGCCCTTCCTTGTTGCCCTTCCTTGCTGCCAGGTCCATTGGTGTTAGCCTCCCTGTGGCATGCTAGAAGGTGAGGGAGAGGTACTGCAGAAACACAGGCCTTACTTTCCAGTGAAATGACCTAAAGCAGGAAAATCTTAAAGCCAAGCCAATCACAAGCAGCGGAGGAGCTTCCCTCCATCCCAAAGATGCAGTCAGGCCTCAATATTGTGTTTCGCTCTGCAAGCCAGAGAGGGCACCTCATCATTGCAGTTGCCCACATTCCTCAGTAGTGCCCTCCTCTCCCAGTGGCAGCACCACTGAACTCCAGAGTCACCAGCCCTTGGATTTGACCATATGGCCATATGGCCAACAGCTTAATCAACTTAAAATGGCCAAACAGTTTCTGCAAGCAAGACTTGATAGAATGCAAAGAGGTCAAGGTTACTACAGGTTGAACCAACAGTGATCAGCCTAGACCTATAGTGCATATTGAACAGAGATACTCAACCTTAACAATGGAAGAGTTATTATGACCTGAAACTCATTAAGAGGCACTCGGCCAGAGCAATATAGAAAGACATTATGTTTGTGCATTCCCTGGTTTTGGAACCATGGAATAAGCATAACTTGGAAAGGGGATGGGTACATCCAGGATGACCAGGTTTAACTTCATTGGGTGCTGTGACTCCTTGCCTTGTGACCCCATTGGCTAAAGCCAAAGAACAATCCAGAAGGTCAGTGAATTTAATTCAGCACCCCAATCAAGTGCACCAGAGTGGGTTAGCATTTGTGTTTTCAGGCAGTCAGCCTGAAAGATTTTGCTTAATTTGTTGTTTCTTTAACTTGTGAACGTTTTAACAAAACAAAGTTTGAACCACGATCCTTTGTTTATCTCACACATTAACAGCACCTGGGTAAATACATTTTACAAGTAATAAACTGGTCAGTGTCTGCATAGAATATTTCACAGACAACAGCCAACAGAAATGACAGCCCTGCTGTTTATTTGTCTTCACATAGATGGTATTTAGAGGTGACCAATAGGAAATCACCTTCCAGAATATTGCTAAGGCAATCTCACAGTCAGCACTTTTTTCATTCATGACCCATGGGCATCATTGGCTGGTCAACATTTATTGCCTTTCATTGTTGCCCTTAAGAGATGGGGGTGAGCTGCCGTTTTGAAATGCTTCAGTCCGTATGTTATACATAGATTCAAAATGCCCTTTGGGAGGGAATTCTGGAATTTTGATCCAGAGACAGTAAAGGAATGGTAATATATTTCTAAGTCAGAATGGTGATTAGCTTGAAGAGGAACTTGAGGATGGTGGTGTTCCCATGCTAGCCTTGTTCTTCTAGATGGGAGTTGTCATGGGTTTGGAAGGTGCTGTCTGAGGATCTTTGATGAATTTTTGAAGTGGATCTTGTAGATTGTACACACTGCTGCTACTGAGTGTTGGTGGTGAAGGGGGTGGATGATTGAGGTTTTGGTGCCAATCAAGTAGACTACTTTGGCCTGGATGGTGTCAAGCTTTTTGAGAGTTGTGTTGTTGCCTCCATCCAGGCAAGTGGGGAATACTTCATTACATTCCTGACTTGTGCCTTGTAGATGATGGCCAGGTTTTGGGGAGTCAGGAGGTAGTTTCTCCCCATAATTTCTCCGAATGGAGGATTGCCATTAGTTCCAACGATAGTTTCCTAAAACCTGCAGGCAAGTTCAACTCGCACTAACTAGGGAGCAAGGACCACTGCAGAGAGATGGAATGACAAATCATCAGATTCAGAAGCAAATGACACTGCAACTGAAGAACTTTTTGTTCCATTACTTTTCTTAAAGTAGCAAAAAGTAAAGTCATGTGACCCCAGAGGACTGTAGAGCTGCTCTCTCTCATTGGAGAGAGACAAATAGTGGTCGTTTAACCTGAGGGTGACCATGTCTCAGGCAAAGGGAGAGGTTGAGAAGAAGAGTCCTTCATAGCTCATGTGGGAATTGGGAGTGTGGTTTGCAATCTTATCTTATTGAGCTAAAACACTATTATTTCTGTCAATAATAATGCAAAGCTCTATGATTTTAAGAGCAAACAATATGAATTTATCTAATCATGGGAGCCTTTCATTGTTACGATAGAATGGAAAGCCTCAATGTACTCTAGAATTGTTTTTCATTCCTGCTTGTGATAAATCACATTTCCAATCAAAAAGAATAAAAATGAAGGTCCAAATGAATAATATTCATCTTTGTACAGAATCCCGTGGGCAAAGTCAATAGCCAGGACACTGGCCATACATTAATTCCATACTTCACATGTTGCTAAACCACATTTTAGTGGCATGCTGTATTCATCTCAATCATAATCCTACTTTTCATGTGAAAACAACATAGTGTCTGATTAAAAATTCCTTACCATTTAAACCAAGTTAGTTAAATATCACTCAGATTCTGCTCTTCGCTGACTGGCCATGTGAAAGAAAAGCACACAATGAAACGAGACAGTCAACAAATGATACATGTTGCAGAGATCTCTATTCTGCAATCATGGACATCCAAACATGCGATGCCAGAAGTATGGAGGTTGGCTATAATCCTAACCTGTAGTGTAACAAATCTGTCTTTATCAAGTAGGCAGATAAGGCCTGGTTCATGATCGAAAAGAAAGTTGTTCAGACACTTGTGGGATTTCATATTCAAAAGGAGGTGTTATTGGATGGATTATCTGTAAATAAAGTTGGTAAGACACAGTATCAGATGAGATGCATTCAAGCATATAAAAGGAAATAAGAGTTGAAATTGTGGAGGATCTCGTCAATCAAAGGTAATATTGATGAAGAGCTAATGCTTGAAACGTCTACCCTCCTACTCCTCGGATGCTGACTGACCGGCTGTGCTTTGCCAGCACCACACTTTTCGATCTGATCTCCAACATTTGCAGTCCTCACTTTCTCCTAAAATTAGAGGACTGGCAAGTAGCAAATGTTCAAAAAAAAAACGTGCAAAGATAACTCTAGTAACTATACCAGAACAGTCTGATAAATATCATCCCAAGGCAGTCTCTAGACATACCAATACTGGATAACATTAATAGATATTGGGCAATGACAGTTAATTAAGGAAATCAAGCCTGGATTTGTTTAGGAGAAGTCATGTTTAATCATAAAATTCCCACAGTGTGGAAAGAGGCCATTTGGCCCATCAGACCTGCACTGACCTTCCGAAAACCATTCCACCCAGTCCCACACAAGGAAGAGTTTCCCAGGGATCAGTGTTAAAACCACTGCACTTCCTTATGGACCTAGATCTTGGGCCCACATCACAGTTTTATACATTTTAAGGAGGATTTGAAGGTACATCACTCGGTGCAGTAAGGATTTACAAAACAGGTTCTTGGGATGAAGAGCTTTAGTTATCTAAAAAGCTTGAAATTAAGACTGTTATTGAAGAGAAAGACAAGAGGAGCTATGATAGAGGTAACCAAAATTATGAGGGATCTGGATTAAAGCTACAAATGCTCTCCTTATTGGAACGATAAAGACCCAGATTTTAGAAAATTGACAAAAGAAGCTCCAGTGACATATGGAAAATGCAAGTAGTGATTCAGAATAGGAACATAGTGCTTGAGACTCTGATAAAGGCGACTTCAAGTAAAATAGAACATAGAACATTACGGCGCAGTACAGGCCCTTCAGCCCTCGATGTTGCACTGATCTATCATACCAATCTGAAGCCCATCTAATCTACACTATTCCATGTACGTCCATATGCTTGTTCAATGACGACTTACATGTACTTCAAGTTGACAAATCTACTACTGTTGCAGGCAAAGCATTCCATACCCTTACTACTCTCTGAGTAAAGAAACTACCTCTGACATCTGTCCTATATATATCACCACTGAATTTAAAGCTATGCCCCCTCGTGCTCACCATCATCATACTTGGAAAAAGGCTCTCCCTGTCCACCATATCTAACCCTCTGGTCATCTTATATGTCTCTATTAAGTCACCTCTCAACCTTCTTCTCTCTAATGAAAACAGCCTCAAGTCCCTTAGCCTTTTCTCGTAAGACTTTCCTCCATATCAGGCAACATCCTAGTAAATCTCCTTTGCACCCTTTCCAAAGCTTATACATCCTTCTTATAATGCAGTGACCAGAACTGTACACAATACTCCAAGTGCGGCCGCACCAGAGTTTTGTACAGCTGTAGTATAACCTCATGGTTCCGGAACTCGATCCCTCTATTAATAAAAGTTTAAACACTGTATGCCTTCTTAACAACCCTGTGAACGTGGGTGGCAACTTTCAAGAATCTGTGTACCTGGACACCGAGATCTCTCTGCTCATCTACACTACCAAGAATCTTACCATTAGTCCAGTACTTTGCATTCCGGTTACTCCGACCAAAGTGAATCACCTTGTCTGCATTAAACTCCATTTGCCACCTCTCAGCCCAGCTCTGCAGCTTATCTATGTCTCTCTGTAACCTACAGCATCCTTCGTCACTATCCACAACTCCACCGACCTTAGTGTCGTCTGTAAATTTTCTAACCCACCCTTCTACGCCCTCATCCAGGTCGTGTATAAAAATGACGAACAGCAGTGGACCCAACACTGACCCTTGCTGTACACCACTGGTAACTGGACTCCAGGATGAACATTTCCCATCAACCACCACCCTCTGTCTTCTTTCAGCAAGCCAATTACTGATCCAAACTGCTATATCTTCCACAATCCCATTTTTCCACAATTTGTACAATAGCCTACTGTGGCGAACCTTATCGAATGCCTTGCTGAAATCCATATACAGCACATAAGCCGGTTTACTCTCATCTACCTGTTTGGTCACCTTCTCAAAGAACTCAATAAGGTTTGTGAGGCACGACCTACCCTTCACAAAACCGTGCTGACTATCCCTAATCAAATTATTCTTTTCCAGATGATTATAAATCCTATCTCTCATAACCTTTTTCAACAACTGAAGTAAGGCTCACTGGTCTACCAGGATTGTCTCTACTCCCCTTCTTGATCAGGGGAACCACATTTGCTATCCTCCAGTCTTCTGGCATTATTCCTGTAGACAATGGCGATTTAAAGATCAATGCCAAAGCTCGGCAATCTCCTCCCTGGCTTCCCAGAGGATCCTAGAATAAATCCCATCCGGCCCAAGGGACTTATCTATTTTCACACTTTGCAGGATTTCTAATACCTCTTCCTTATGAACCTCAATCACACCTAGTAAGGCTTTTCAAAGGGAATTGTGTCATATTTTGAAAAGGAAATACTTTGCAACTCTACAGGGAAAAGAGGGCCCAGCATCGACACCATGAGCTGAATGGCCTCTTTGTGTCCTGTAAACATTCTATGATTCTATAAGAGAGTTTCTATAAGATAAGATCAGGCTGTAATGTAGTGCTTCAATTACTAAACTGCTTGGATGGTGAACACAGATCCCAGCTGTGGTATGAGGATTCCCAGCAGACAATTTATTTGGTAGTATGTTTCTTCAGTATATACCTTCCAGTGGGTGTGCATGAACTATAGTTTGTGGAAATAAAATTGATCCTTTTATACTATTTCATTGCCCAATAACCTTAGAAGTGGGCATACAGTCATAGAGTCATACAGCAAGGAAACAGACCCTTTGGTCAAACCAGTCCATGCTGAAGATAATCCCAAAATAAACTCATCCCACCTGCCTGCTACTAGCCCATATCCCTCAAAACCATTGGTATTCATATATCCACAAAAATGACTTTTAAATGTTGTAATTGTAAACACATCCACCATCTCCTCAGGAAGTTCATTCCATACGCGAACATGCTCTGTGTAAAAAATTTGCCTCTTATGTCTCATTTAAATCTTTCTCCTCTTCCCTTAAAAATGATCCCCCTAGCCTTAAAATCCCCCATCCTAGGGAAAAGCCAACTACCATCAGCTCTATCCATACCTCTCATTATTTTATAAAGTTGTTAAGGGAGTGGCATTTTTGATAAGGGATGGCATTACTGATGTACTTAGCAAGGATATTAGCGGGCATACATTCATGGAAGTTATTTGGGTGGACCTGAGAAATAAGAAAGGGATGATCACCTTATTGGGATTGCATTATAGACCCTCTAATAGTTAGTGGGAAATTGAGAAACAGATTTCAGTTATCTGTCAGAATAAAAGAGTGGTTATGATAGGGGATTTTAACTTTCTAAAGATCGACTGGGACTGCCAATGTGTGAAGGGTTTAGATTGAGAGGAGTTTGTTATGTGTGTACAAGAACATTTTCTTGTTGCTTTCATGACAAGCAACATGAGTTTAATTGGGACAACATTACTATTATAGGACAAGCCAAACAGAGAACAGCCAGGGAACTCCTAGAGGCATGGCACTTATCCACAGATTCTGTCAACAAACACATCAACCTGGACCCAATATACCGGCCACTGCAGCGGACAGCTGGAACTGACAACCGGAAGCGGCACAGACAAACCACTACAAATGCCGGAGGAAAGATCACAGAAGTGCTTCACAGGAGGCTCCCAAGCACTGAGGATGTCACCTAGACAGGGGACGAAACGTCTGCAACACAAATTCCCAGCTCGGCGAACAGAACCACAACATTTTCTGATTCAATATGTGGATGCATCTACTAGCTAAGGATCTGGTCAATCAAGGTTCATATTGATTAAGAGCTTATACTCGACATGCCAACCCTCCTACTCCTCGGATGCTGACTGACCGGCTGTGCTTTTCCAGCACCACACCTTTTGATCTGATCTCCAGCATCTGCAGTCCTCACTTTCTCCTAATATTCGAGGACTGGCAAGTAGCAAATGTTCCAAAAGGTTATGCAAAGATAACTCAACTAACTATACTAGAACTGTCAAATAAATATCATCCCAGGGTAGTCTCTAAACATACCAATACTGGATAACATTAATAGACATAGAACATAGAAGAATACAGCGCAGTACAGGCCCTTTGGCCCTCGATGTTGTGCCGATCCAAGCCCACCTAACCTACACTAGCCCACTATCCTCCATATGCCTATCCAATGCCCGCTTAAATGCCCATAAAGAGGGAGAGTCCACCACTGCTACTGGCAGGGCATTCCATGAACTCACGACTCGCTGAGTAAAGAACCTACCCCTAACATCTGTCCTATACCTACCACCCCTTAATTTAAAGCTATGCCCCCTCGTAATAGCTGACTCCATATGTGGAAAAACGTTCTCACGGTCAACCCTATCTAAACCCCTAATCATCTTGTACATCTCTATCAAGTCACCCCTAAACCTTCTTTTCTCCAATGAAAACAACCCCAAGTGCCTCAGCCTTTCCTCATACGATCTTCCTGCCATACCAGGCAACATCCTGGTAAACCTCCTCTGCACCCGTTCCAGTGCCTCCACATCCTTCCTATAGTATGGCGACCAAAACTGCACACAGTACTCCAGATGAGGCCGCACCAGAGTCTTATACAACTGCAACATGACCTCAGGACTCCGGAACTCAATTCCTCTACCAATAAAAGCCAGTACGCCATATGCCTTCTTCACCCCACTATTTACCTGGGTGGCAACTTTCAAAGATCTGTGTAACTGGACACCAAGATCCCTCTGCTCATCCACACTACCAAGTATCCGAACATTAGCCCAGTACCCCATCTTTTTGTTACTCTTACCAAAGTGAATCACTTAGCTACATTGAACTCCATTTGCCACCTTTCTGCCCAGTTCTGCAGCTTATCTATATCCCGCTGTAACCTGCCTCATCCTTCCTCCCTGTCAACAACTCCTCCGACTTTCGTATCATCCGCAAACTTGCTCACCCAACCTTCTAGCCCCTCCTCCAGGTCATTTATAAAAATGACAAACAGCAATGGTCCCAAAACAGATCCTTGCGGAACACCGCTAGTAACGGCACTCCAAAATGAAGCTTTACCATCAACTACTACCCTCTGTCTTCTTTCAGCCAGCCAATTCCTAATCCAAACCTCCAACTCACCCTCAATGCCATACCTCCGTATTTTTTGAAGTAGTCTACCATGGGGAACCTTATCAAACGCCTTACTAAAATCCATATACACCACATCTACCGCTTTCCCCTCGTCCACCTCCTTAGTCACCTTCTCAAGGAATTCAATAAGGTTTGTGAGGCACGACCTGCCCTTCACAAAACCATGCTGACTATCCTTGATCACATTATTCCTATCCAGATGTTCATAAATCCTATCCCTTACAATTTTCTCTAAGACTTTGCCCACAACAGAAGTGAGACTCACCGGCCTATAGTTACTAGGGTTATCCCTACTCCCCTTCTTGAACAAGGGAACCACATTTGCTAGCCTCCAGTCTTCTGGTACTACTCCTGTAGACAACAAGGACATAAAAATCAAGGCCAATGGCTCTGCAATCTCCTCCCTTGCTTCCCAGAGAATCCTAGGATAAATGCCATCAGGCTCAGGGGACTTATCTATTTTTACCCTTTCCAGAATTTCCAACACCTCTTCCCTACATACCTCAAAGCCATCCATTCTATTTAATTGTGACTCAATATTCACATCGGCAACAATGTCCTGTTCCTGAGTGAATACTGACGAAAAGTATTCATTCAGTGTCTCCCCAATCTCTTCAGCCTCCACACGCAACTTCCCACTACTATCCTTGACTGGACCTATTCCTAGAAGAGAAAATGAGGTCTGCAGATGCTGGAGATCAGAGATGGAAATGTGTTGCTGGAGAAGCGCAGCAGGTCAGGCAGCATCTAGGGAACAGGAGAATCGACGTTTCGGGCATTAGCCCTTCTTCAGGAATGAGGAAAGTTTGTCCAGCAGGCTAAGATAAAAGATAGGGAGGAGGGACTTGGGGGAGGGACGTCGGAAATGTGATAGGTGGAAAAAGGTCAAGGTGAGGGTGATAGGACAGATTGGGGTGGGGGCGGAGAGGTCGGGAAGAAGATTGCAGGTTAGGGAGGCGGTGCTGAATTTGATGGATTTGACTGAGACAGGCTGGGGGGAGGGGAAATGATGAAACTGGTGAAATCCGAGTTCATCCCTTGTGGTTGGAGGTTCCCACTGGTCCTCACCTACCACCCCACTAACCTCCATGTACAGCGCATCATCCGCCGTCATTTCCGCCACCTCCAAACGGACCCCACCACCAAGGATATATTTCCCTCCCTCCCCTATCAGCATTCCGTAAAGACCACTCCCTCCGTGACTCCCTCGTCAGATCCACACCCCCCACCAACCCAACCTCCACTCCCGGCACATTCCCCTGCAACCGCAGGAGGTGCAAGACTTGCGCCCACACCTCCCCTCTCACCTCCCTCCAAGGCCCCAAAGGAAACTTCCATATCCGCCACAGATTCACCTGTACCTCCACACATATCATCTATTGCATCCTCTGTACCCGATGTGGCCTCCTCTATATTGGGGAGACAGGCCGCCTACTTGCGGAGCGTTTCAGAGAACACCTCTGGGACACCCGGACCAACCAACCCAACCACCCTGTAGCTCAACATTTCAATTCCCCCTCCCACTCCACCAAGGATATGCAGGTCTTTGGACTCCTCCATCGTCAGACCACAGCGAAACGACGGTTGGAGGAAGAACGCCTCATCTTCCGGCTAGGAACCCTCCAACCACAAGGGATGAACTCGGATTTCACCAGTTTCCTCATTTCCCCTCCCCCCAGCCTGTCTCAGTCAAATCCATCAAATTCAGCACCGCCTCCCTAACCTGCAATCTTCTTCCCGACCTCTCCGCCCCCACCCCAATCTGTCCTATCACCCTCACCTTGACCTTTTTCCACCTATCACATTTCCGACGGCCCTCCCCCAAGTCCCTCCTCCCTATCTTTTATCTTAGCCTGCTGGACAAACTTTCCTCATTCCTGAAGAAGGGCTAATGCCCGAAACGTCGATTCTCCTGTTCCCTAGATGCTGCCTGACCTGCTGCGCTGGACCTATTCCTACCCTAGTCATTCTTTTATTCCTGACATACCTATAGAAAGCCTTAGGGTTTTCCCTAATCCTACCAACTAAGGACCTTTCATGTCCCCTCCTTGCTGCTCTTAGCTCTCTCTTCAGGGCAATGACAGTTAATTAAGGAAATCAAGCCTGGATTTGTTTAGGGGAAATCATGTTTAATCATAAAATCCCCACAGTGTGGAATGAGGCCATTTGGCCCATCAGGCCTGCTCTGACCTTCGGAAGTGTATCCCGCCCAGAACTGGTCCCACACAAGGAAGACATATAGCAGAATTTCCCAGGGATCAGTGTTAAAACCACTGCTCTTCCTTATGGACCTAGACGTTGGGATACACATCACAGTTTTATACATTTTAAGGAAGATATGAAGGTACATCACTCGGTGCAATAAGGATTTACAGAACAGGTTCTCGGGATGAAAAACTTTAGTTATGTAAAAAGATTGAAATTAGGACTGTTGTTGAAGAGAAAGACAAAAGAAGCTACGATAGAGGTGACCAAAATCATGAGGAATCTGGATTAAAGCTACAAATGCTCTCCTCATTGGAAGGATAAAGACCCAGATGACTAAGATTTAAGAAAATTGACAAAAGAAGCTACAGTGGCATGAAAAAAATACAAGTAGTGATTCAAAATAGGAACATAGTGCTTGAGACTCTGATGAAGGCAACTTCAAGTAAGGCTTTTCAAAGGGCATTGCATCATATTTTGAAAAGGAAATACTTTGCAACTCTACAGGGAAAAGACAAGGGTGTGGCATCAGGCCAGTCGCTCCTTCAGGGGCCCAGCATAGACACCATGAGCTGAATGGCCTCTTTGTGTCTTGTAAACATTTTATGATTCTATAAGATAAGATCAGGCTGTAATGTAGTGCTTCAATTACTAAACTGCTTGGATGGTGAACACAAATCCCAGCTGTGGTATGAGGATTCCCAGCAGACAATTTCTTTGGTAGTATGTTACTTCAGTATATGCTTTCCTGTGGGTGTACATGAACTACAGTTTATTGAAATAAAATTGATCCTTTTATGCTATTTCATTGCCCAGTAACCTTAGAGGTGGGCATACACGCATAGAGTCAAAGAGTCATACAGCATGGAAACAGACCCTTTGATCCAACCAGTCCATGCTGAAGATAATCCCAAAATAAACTAGTCCCACCTGCCTGCTACTAGCCCATATCCCTCAAAACCATTGGTATTCATATATCCATAAAAATGTCTTTTAAATGTTGTAATTGTAAACACATCCACCATCTCCTCAGGAAGTTCATTCCATACGCGAACATGCTCTGTGAAAAAAAATTGTCTCTCATATCTTATTTAAATCTTTCTCCTCTTCCCTTAAAAATGTGCCCCCAGTCCCAAAATGTTCTGCAATTTGGCGTCCTGTCTCCCCAATTCAGAGGAGACCACCTCGGGTGCAATGGACACAGTAGATGACATGTGTGGAAGTACAGGTAAATCTCTGCTGGATGTGGACGGATCCTTTGGGGCCTTGGATGGAGGTGACGGGGGAGGTGTGGGTGCAGGTTTTACACTTTCTGTGGTGGCAAGGGAAGGTGCCGGGCATGGAGCGTGGGTTGTGGTCATGGACCTAACAAGGGAGTCACAGATGGAATGGTCACTATGGAATGCAGAAAGTGGTGGGGAGTGCAATATATCTCTGTGGTGGGGTACATTTGTAGGTGGCAGAAATAGTGGAGGATGATGCATTGCATCTGGAGTTTGGTGGGAATGAAGGTGAGGACCAGGGGGTTCTACCTTTGTTATAATTGGAGGGGTGGGGCTCAAGGGTGGAGGTGTGGGAAGTGGAGATGTGCTGGAGGGCATCATTGACCACATGGGAGGGGAAATTGCGGTCCTTGAAGAAGGAGGCCATCTAGGATGTTTTTTGGGGAATTGGTCCTCCTGGGAGCAGATGCGGTGGAGGCGGAGAAATTGGGAGTAATAAATAGTGTTTCTACAGGAAATAGGTGGGAGAAAGTGTAGTGCAGGTAACGGTGGGAGTCGGTGGGTTTATTCCAGACCCAACCCTCCAAATCAGCATCGCCTTCTTGATCTGTCCTACCTGTCCATCTTCTTTCCCACATTTCCACTCCACCCTCCGCTCCGACCATCACCCCCCAACTCCATCTACCTACCGCATTCCCAGCTGCCTTCCCCCCAGCCCCACCTCCCTCCCATTTATCTCTCAGCCTCATTGGGCCTCTCCCATATTCCTGATGAAGGGCTTATGCTCGAAATGTCGACTCTCCTGCTCCTCGGAAGCTGACTGACTGGCTGTGCTTTTCCAGCACCACACGTTTTGACTCTTATCTCCAACCTTTTGCAGTCCTCACTTTCTCCTGCTGGCAAATGGGACTAGATTAGGTTAGGATATCTGGTCAGTATGGACAAGTTGGACCAAATGGTCTGTTGTCGTGCTCTCCATCTCTATGACTCTAGGTCACCTCTCAACTTCCAGTGAAAAAAAACCAACCACCTTTTTAACCATCTTGTCTATATGTGAGGCAAACTTTAAAGAATTATGTACCTGCACCCCTAGGTCTTCTGCTCTCCAACACTACCCAAGGCCCTACCATTAATTGTATAAGTCCTACCCTTGTTTGTTATACTAAAATGCAATACCTTGCATTTATCCAGATTGAAGTTCATGTGCTATTTTTCAGGCTTTTGACTCATTTGATCAAGGTCCCTTTGTAATCTTAGAAAACCTTCTTCACTGTCTACAATGCCACCAATTTTGATGCCATCTGCAACTTACTAACCATGCCTTCTATATTCTCATCCAAATCATCTTTATAAATGACAAACAAAAGATGACCCAGAACCAATCCATGTGTCTGAGTAAAACTAAGTTCTGCCAGTATGGATGTCCCTTTTACTTCTAAGAATATTTTTTCCAACTCCTTGTCTGCAGCAATATACATGATCTGGCAACAACATGAACTATGGGCTTTATGCACATGATTTTATATGTACTGAAAATGTGTGAGATCATTTTGAAAAGTCTTGACTGGCATTGTCCAGTATAAATGATAAAAATACATTTAAAGCTAAAATCATTAATGGAAGTGCCCACGTAGTGTCAGCACTGAAAGCACTTTGAGAGCAGATCTCAGCAATTATGATGCTAAATGGTGGTAGCATTCAAATCTGTAAAGGGTTAATGTGAAATGATAAATCTTACATCATCAAGGGATGTGATGTAAAGGTCACATGATTATTGGGAGATGGATCTTTCTTGAAGCCTTGTATCTTGTCCTGTGGAGAGCTAGTTTGAGTGAAAAGGTTACATTTACTGAAAAACCAATCCTACAAATTTTCATTAACCCACTCTCAAAATCAATCAAAGTAGAACAGTCCTTTCTGCAGTAATTTCTATATTTGTTACACAAGAACAATGGTATAACAGAAAATTAAGCCTGTTTCTGATGACTGACCACTGACTGGTCTGAGGCCTGTACAGACCAGCATAGCGTATTGGCATTGAGATGGTGACAGCACTGAGAATGTCATTTTAAAACAATTGCACACATACAAAAATACTGCGAAAGCTGGTTTTCTTCAGTCCACTTTGCTGAATAAGCAACATGATTTCAGTTCAATGGAAACCAACCTAATCATGGAAATTCTTCCATTGGAAATGATTCCATCATATAAAAGGGACGTGAGGAACAGCTAACAGCTCAGAATGTCTTTAATGAGCTTTGTGGGATGAATATTATTCGCTCAATTAAATTGACCCAAACGGTTGATGAATTAATGGTTGCTTTGTTTGAACATAGATCAAAAAGTCTCTTTCTCTTTTCACAGCACAGCTCCATTAGTCAGCATGGTGGAAGATTTTCCATAATGAGTAACCATTATCTTTGAGTTGACTGATGTTCCCAATCCGAAAAAAAGCCTAAAAACAGACTTTGTAAAAGTACTTGATTCATTATTCTAAAAATGAGATGTTGGAATATGATCAATTATCTTCACGCATTGAATGGGCTGAATGCACAGAGTCTTTATGGATCATTACTGAGGAGCCAATGTTCTGGATTTATAAATTCCTATTGTGTTAACATTTATTACCCGGCTTACCATATTTACAGCCAATCAGTTATCTAGCTATCCTCAAAGCCGCTGTTGTGAATGATAAATAATTACTAAGTTGTCAACAAATTAAACACAATTTTACAAAATTATGAACGAAATTGATAAACATCTGAAGATTTGTTCTACAAATTTCAAACTATAGGACTATCAATTTAATTTATTCCATATCTGGTATTCTGGGCAAGGTGCTTTCACAAGAGAGGTAGTGTTTTTATTGTTCCCATCAAAGGACAGTTTTAGCAGCAAAATTAAGTCAGGTTGTCTATGGGGATGCACTCCACAAATTAAAAGTTAAAACAGATTTTAAAAATGGTGATTTTGGTATTTGTCTCTTTATGTTCTATTTATACACCTGGTGTTGCATTATCACTTTTTGGATAATTTGATGGAGAGAATTCAAGTGTTCCATTACCATCACTGAATCTCCTTGACTAACATCCAGGTGATTGACCAGATGCTGACCTTGACCAGCCATTTAAATACTGTAGCAACAAGAACAGTTCAGAGGCTGGGAATTCTGCATTGAAGAACTCGGCTCCTGCTTCTTGAAGGTCTGCCCACCATCTACAAGGCACAGATAACGGGTGTGATGCAATATTCCCCACTTGCCAGGATGAGTGAGCTCCAAAAGCACTCAAGAAGCTTGACACCATGCAAGAAACCCACTTAACTGGCATCACATCAATAACCAATCAAAAATGGCAGCAGTGCAGACCATCTACAAGTTCAACTACAGCAGTTCACTAAGATTATTTTGATGCATCTTCCAAATACATGACCACTACATCTAGAAGGGCAACAGATACATGGGAACAATACCACCTGCAATTTCCCCTCCAAGCTGTACACTTTCCTGCCTTAGAAATATATAGCAGTTCCTTCACTGTTACTGGGTCAAAATTGTGAGCTCCATCATTAACACTATAGTCAGTGCCCCTATAACATATGGACTGCAGTATTCAAGAAAATGGTTCACCACCAATGTAAGGATAATTAGGGATAGGAAATAAATGCAAGGTTTATGAAGGTTTGTAGCTCAGGTTGAGCTTTAGGGTGTAGGTTTGCTCGCTGAGCTGTAGGTTTGATATCCAGACGTTTCATTACCTGGCTAGGTAACATCATCAGTGGCGACCTCCAAGTGAAGCGGAGCTGTTGTCTCCTGCTTTCTATTCATATGTTTGTCCTGGATGGGGTTCCTGGGGTTTCTGGTGAAATCATTTCTTGTTCGTTTTCTGACGGGTTGATAGATGATATCTAGATCTATGTGTTTGTTTATGGCGTTGTGGTTGGAGTGCCAGGCCTCTAGGAATTCTCTGGCATGTCTTTGCTTAGCCTGTCCCAGGATAGATGTGTTGTCCCAAATTGGTGTTTTTTTTCATCCGTGTGTAGGGCTACGAGGGAGAGAGGGTCGTGTCTTTTTGTGGCTAGCTGGTGTTCGTGTATCCTGGTGGCTAACGTTCTTCCTGTTTGTCCTACGTAGTGTTTGTGGCAGTCCTTGCATGGAATTTTGTAGATGACGTTGGTTTTGTCTATGGGTTGTACTGGGTCTTTTAAGTTTGTTAGTTTTTGTTTGAGAGTGTTGATGGGTTTGTGTGCTACTATAGATAGACCCCTTGGAATCCTAGTAGCACACAAACCCACCAACACTCTCAAACAAAAACTAACAAACTTAAAAGTTGACTGGGACAACACATCTATCCTGGGACAGGCTAAGCAAAGACATGCCAGAGAATTCCTAGAGGCCTGGCACTCCAACCACAACGCCATAAACAAACATCTTCCATAACATATTTAAAAAGATGACCAAGATGTCATGGGACATTAGAGAGAGAGGGAGAAATATGGTTGTAGCCAAGAATAGAAGCAGATAGAGTATGAAAGGCAAAATAATGAACAGCTCTGCCCCAAAGCAAAAACATTTAAAACAAGATTCAGACTGGCAAATGGCTAAACTTGGAATCAAAATAGGGTAGAGAGAGCTGGACACCATGCTGAGGTCGGAAGGCTGTAAGATACCTCATCAGAAAATGAGGTGTTGTTCCTTCAGTTTGTATTGAGCTCCCTGAGAATTACTGTGCTGGGTTTGATAGCAAACCTCTTATATCTCCCTTCTTATTTATGTTGTGAAGGATCTCTTCACCTTCATTCTTTTAGTTGATCAATTACACAAGTGTGAACACACACACGTATAGTTTCAAGTGAAAATTCTCAGCTATTTTATCAGAGGCATTAACTCAATGCATTAAAATACTGAGAAGAGTTTCAGATAGAAGTCATAAATGTTTCATTATGATTAATTCACATAATCTCAGAGGCAAAGTCATACCACAATATGTGTTGCTGGAAAAGCGCAGCAGGTCAGGCAGCATCCAGGGAACAGGAGAATCGACGTTTCGGGCATAAGCCCTTCTTCAGGAAAGAAGGGCTTATGCCCGAAACGTTGATTCTCCTGTTCCCTGGATGCTGCCTGACCTGCTGCGCTTTTCCAGCAACACATTTTCAGCTCTGATCTCCAGCATCTGCAGACCTCACTTTCTCCTCATACCACAATATGCCTTTCTGAGAATGCTATTTACCTTAAAGTTATCGAATTTGTTCCTTCCCTTTGTCTTTTTCCATCTGACAATCTTTAGCCTCTTATAATTCAAGTTTGATGCTAGTTAATCACAACATTCTGATTTTCTTTTCAACATCTTTTGTTTACTGATACACATTTGGTAGTACTTGCAAAGCAGCACATCCTACCTGGGGAAAGCCCTTACCTGATAGAGTCATAGAGTCATAGAGATGTACAGCATGGAAACAGACCCTTCGGTCCAACTTGTCCATGCCGACCAGATATCCAACCCAATCTAGTCCCACCTGCCAGCACCTGGCCCATATCCCTCCAAACCCTTCCTATTCATATAACCATCCAAATGCCTCTTAAATGTTGCAATTATACCAGCCTCCACCACATCCTCTGGCAGCTCATTCCATACACGTACTACTCTCTGTGTGAAAAAGTTGCCCCTTAGGTCTCTTTTATATCTTTCCCCTCTCACCCTAAACCTATGCCCTCTAGTTCTGGACTCCCCCACCCCAGGGAAAAGACTTTGTCTATTTATCCTATCCATGCCCCTCATAATTTTGTAAACATCTATAAGGTCACCCCTCAGCCTCTGACGCTCCAGGGAAAACAGCCCCAACCTGTTCAGCCTCCCCTGTAGCTCAGATCCTCCAACCCTGGCAACATCCTTGCAAATCTTTTCTGAACCCTTTCAAGTTTCACAACATCTTTCTGATAGGAAGGAGACCAGAATCGCACGCAATATTCCAACAGTGGCCTAACCAATGTCCTGTACAGCCGCAACATGACCTCCCAACTCCTGTACTCAATACTCTGACCAATAAAGGAAAGCATACCAAATGCTTTCTTCACTATCCTATATACCTGCGACTCCACTTTCAAGGAGCTATGAACCTGCACTCCAAGGTCTCTTTGTTCAGCAACACTCCCTAGGACCTTTCCATTAAGTGTATAAGTCCTGCTAAGATTTGCTTTCCCAAAATGCAGCACCTCACATTTATGATGAAGAGCTTTGCCCAAAACGTCAACTCTCCTGCTCCTCGGGTGCTGCCTGACCTTCTGTGCTTTTCCAGCATCATACTTGCTGACAGCACATCTTACCTGTCCCATTTAACTTCTTAAAACGTAAGCATTTAGAAAGATGATGGCATTATGATAAAGCCACTAGACTAACAATCCAGAAGTCTTGGTTAATAATCTGGGAAGATAGGCTAAAATACCATCCTGGCAGCTTCTGAAATTCATTCACAAACATGGAATTGACAACTATACTCAATAATGATCTTGAATCCAATCATACAAATTTTTGAAAACTCTACTAGATCACTAATGCCTTTTAGGGAAGGAGAGTTTCTTTCTTTCTCTGGTTTGCTCTATGTGACACCAGCCAAAAGCAATCTGTTGACTCTTACATGTAATCTGAAATGGCCTAATTATTTGGTTGACTGGTAGTCAGGGAGGGCCAACAGTTGCTGGCCTTGCCATTAATACATATATCATAAAATATTATATAGAACTTTTAAACTGAACCTTGTGGAAAAGGACTAATTTCAGGGTATGTCAACATTTTAGCACTGCACAAGTCTGAGAGATCTCTAGCAGAAACAAATAAAAAAAAAACTTGAATAATAACTGAAAAGTTTTGGCTTAAAGGCACTTAATTGAATGCCAATTTTTCACATTCTCTCTTCGGGTGGGTAAATAAATCAGACTCATTTTTCTCCATTCAGGAAATAACCAAACAATAAGTTACAATGTAACTAGGCATGACCAATCAATTAATTAACAAACACATCTGTTGATGGCACAGACTAAAGAAGCATTCACGAAGAAAAGGTAGATTAATAATTCCTGTTTGAAAGATTTCAGTCTTAATGTAGTAAATTTTGGTAGCTTGGGTGAGGTAACTGCTGGGAATTGATCTTAATTTTGATATCTCAATACATTGTTGTCTAGGTTTTGTGACATACTTGCTTAGCTTCATTTAGTTTAAGTTAAAATGGTGTGAAAGAAAGCAAGAGAATTGTGAGGAAAAGCTTATCAGTCAGCAAGTAGTTTAGGGTCTGGAAGCACTGTGTAGAAGTATGGTGGAGGCAGATTCAACTAAGGCGTTCAAGAAGGCATTAGATGATTATTTGAATAGAAATATTGTGCAAGGGTATGGGGAAAAAGCAGGAGACTAACAATAGATGATACTCATTGAAGAATAGGTGCAGGCATGATGGGTCAAATTGCCTCATTCTGTGCTGTCAATCTAACTGAATCAAATTTAGATTTCCCTGTAATTTTAGAGTCCAGATGATGTGATAACCTGAGGCAGATCAAAACATATATCAATTCCTTGAGGAACAATAGAAGGTTAATTTCCTGAATTTCCAAAGGTAAAAATCTCCTAAACAAATACAGCAAATACTTTAAAAAAGTGTACTTTAGAACTGGGACACTTCTGGGTACTAAAATCCTGCCATTGCATTCTACAACATTACAGGGCCCATAGAACTAACCTGCAAGTCAAACAAAATGTGTTTCATATCTGACACTCATCCAATGAATGCGTGGGGATAAAGCTTGCACACTGACAGAAAGAACAACTTCCTACAGGGTGCTGCTTTGGTGGTTGTGTAGAATCCTAAAAGCCTGGAAGAAAGTGAGAGACTGATCTGTTATTCAAATATCCAGGGGCACAATTTAAAAGTTACATCTAAAAAGCTTGCATATATGCCACTTGATCACATTTCTCAGAAATTGCCTGAAGTAGTTCACAGCCTTGTCTATTGAAAAACAGGAAGTAATTTGGTGCAAAGAAGACCCCACAATAGCTCTGATGTGAATGCATAGTTGATACAGTTTCTGTCAGAGTTGACTGTTAACCAGGATTTCAAGATACTGTCCCTCAGTTTTGCATAACAAAATAGGAGGCTTTACATTTGTCTGCCTTGTAACCTCAGCACCAGGATTGTGATTCATGATGTTCACACATGGAGGTGGAAAGCGTATCAGCTTGGTGTTACCATCTTCATACTCTGATTGTAATGTGGGGGTTGAGTGAATTCCTTATTGCTGTCTGGATCTTCATAAGTCTTTGATGGGGCAGGTGTGACCTGTACAAATTGAACAGGTTACACCTAAGCAAGACCAGGACTTTGTGGGGTATTTGGTAGAGTGGTTGGGGAGGGTTTAAGCTAGTGTGGCAGGGGGATAGGAAACAGAGGACTCGGGCAGTAGATGCAGAAATTGAGGGAGAGATAGAAACCAAGGCAAGCATGAGTAAGAACAAGAACAGGCAGGGAAATGCTACTGAAAAGAGCAGGGGAGATGATCTGAAATGTGAGAAATACAATAGGCAAGGCAGGTGAACATAGAGCTTTGGTTAGTACTTGGAACTTTGATATTATAGCAGTTGGATGAAAAAGGGGTGAACTGGCAGCTAAATGTCCCAGGATTTAGATGTTTCAGGTGTAATCGAAAGGAATGTAAAAGGGATTGGGGAGTATTTCAACAGCTGTACTGAGGGAAGATACATTAGAGGACTCATGCAACAAGGTAATATGGGTAGAACTCAGGAATAGGAACAGTGATATCACGATGTTGGGTGTACATAGGCCTCCCAACAGCCAGCGGGAGATAGAAGAAATATTTTTGTACACAGACTTTGGAAAGATGTAATAATAGCAGTGTTGTTATGGTGGGTGATTTTTAACTTCCCCCATATTGACTCAGACTCACTTTATGCTAGGGGGCTTGGATGGGCCAGAATTTGTAAGGGCCATTCAGGAGGGTTTCTTAACACAGTACGTAAACAGTCAACCAGGGAAGGGGTTATACTGGACATGGTTTTGGGAAATGAGTCTGGCCAAGCCAGTGAAGTTTCAGTGGGTGAGCATTTCCGGAGTAGGGACCATAATACCATGAGTTTAAGATACCCATGGATAGTGATAACAATAGTGTTTGGATGAAGGTGTTAAATTCAGGGAAGGTAAACTACAACAACATCAGGCAGGAACTGGAGAATTTGTATTGGAGGCATTTGTTTGAGGGCAAATCTCAGAGGACTGGAGAATGGCCAATGTTATTGCATATATAGTGGGCGGCACGGTGGCACAGTGGTTAGCACTGCTGCCTCGCAGCGCCAGAGACCCGGGTTCAATTCCCGACTCAGGCGACTGACTGTGTGGAGTTTGCACGTTCTCCCCGTGTCTGCGTGGGTTTCCTCCGGGGGCTCCGGTTTCCTCCCACAGTCCAAAGATGTGCAAGTCAGGTGAATTGGCCATGCTAAATTGCCCATAGTGTTAGGTAAAGGGGTAAATGTAGGGGTATGGGTGGGTTACGCTTCGGCGGGTCGGTGTGGACTTGTTGGGCCGAAGGGCCTGTTTCCATACTGTAAGTAATCTAATCTAATCTAATCTAATCCAGGAAATTACAGGCCTGAAAGTCTCACATCAATGGTAGGGAAATTATTGGAAAAGATTCTCAGGGACAAGATCTATAAGCATTTGAAGCAAGTGAACTTCTGAGCGATAGCATGGTTTTGCATGAGGAAGGTTGTGCCTTGCTAACTTGATCGAGTTTTTTTAAGGAAGTGATGAAGATGATTGACGAAGGAAACATGGTTGATGTTGTCTATATGAACTTCAGTAAAGTCTTAGTCAAGGTTCTTCATGGCAGACTTGTACAAAAAGATGGATTTACATGTTATCAGGGGTGAGCTGGCAAGATGGATACAGAACTGACTTATTCATAGGAGACAGAGGGTAGCGGTGGAAGGGTGTTTTTCAGAATGGAAGGTTATGACTGGTGGATTAGTGCTGGGACCTCTGCTGTTCATGATCTATGTAAATGATTTGGAGGAAAACGTAGCTGGTCTAATTAGTAAATCTGCGAATGATAAAAAGATTGGTGGAGTTATGGATAGTGAAGAGGATTGCCAGAGGATACAGCAGGATTTAGATCAGTTGGAGGCATGGGCAGAAAAATGGCAGATGGAGTTTAATCCAAACAAATGTGAAGTTAAGCATTTTGGAAGGTGAAGTACAGATGGAAAAGAAAGGTTGGATAGACTGGGTTTGTTTTCACTGGAAAGCAGGAGGTTGAGGGGTGACTTGATAGAAGTTTATAAGATTGTGAATGGCATGGATAGAGTAGAAAGTATAACGTCTTTTCCCAGGGAGGAGGGGTCCATTACTAGGGGACACAAGTTCATGGTACAGGGAGACAGGTTTGAAAGAGATATGCAATGCAAGTTCTTCATACAAATGGTGGTGATTGTCTGGAAAGCACTGCCAGAGGAGGTCATGGAAACGGACACAATATCAGCATTCAAGAACGACAGATATATGAATACGAAGGGAATGGAAGGATATGGATCCTGTAAGTGAAGACAGTTTCAGTATGGAAGAACAAAATATGATGTCAGTGCAGGCTTGGAGGCCTGCTCCTGTGCTTTATTTTTTTTTGTTTCGTGCACTCATCATTCTTAAAAAAAAGGTTGTCCTCCATAAGATAACTTGTACTGAATAATGTTGCTGGATTACAATCATGAAAACTGAAATACCAGGACTGAGAGTGAGTTCCAGGTTGACCTATGGGGTGCTGAAGGATTAGTGGTAAGAGTGAACAGGAAGAGAGGCATATGGTTCTGCAGGCACCCAGGATGCAAAAGAAAAATTCATCATAGTCTATGTCTTTGGCAATATGGCACATCTGGAGTGCCCTTATCTTGATGCTATAACACCTTCCTTCCTGATCAGTTGTTTTCAAATACTTCTTTTACCCAGGTAAATTATACAAACAACGTGAAGTCACACATTTAATCAGCTACAAGTTTGGTGCTTTATCATGGAACTCAGAAAGTAGTCACCCATTGTTTGCTGTTAGTCACCTTATGTCCCTGAACTTGTTATATAAACAAAGGCCACTATTAGAATTGCAATCACTTTGGGTCTATTTATTAGCTGGGCACTTTCTTTTATCTTCTGTTCAAAAGTCTCAATTCTCGAAGTTATATTCCTATCACCTGTGAATCATGAAATTACATATTCATAAAAATTGATTGACATTTCTGTGGCCTTCCTAGTGACAGCATTGATGATAGAACATAGAACAGTTTAGTGCAGTACAGATCCTTCGGCCCTCGATGTTGCGCAGACCTGTGAAACCAATCTGAAGCCCATCTAACCTACACTATTCCATTTTCATCCATATGTCTATCCAATGATCATTTAAATGCCCTTTACGTTTGTGAGTCTACTACTGTTGCAGGCAGTGTGTTCCAGGCCCCTTCTACTCTGAGTAAAGAAACTACCTCTGACATCTGTCCTGTATCTATCACCCCTCAATTTAAAGCTATGTTCCCTCATGCTAGCCATCACCACCCGAGGAAAAAGGCTCTCACTGTCCACCCTATCTAACCCTCTGATTATCTTATATGTCTCAATTAAGTCACCTCTCAATCTTCTTCTCTCTAAAGAAAACAGCCTCAAGTGCTTCAGCCTTTCCTCATAAGACCTTCCCTTCATACCAGGCAACATCCGAGTAAATGTCCTCTGCACCCTTTCCAAAGCTTCCACATCCTTCCTATAATGCGGTGACCAGAACTGTATGCAATACTCCAAGTGCGGCCGAACCAGAGTTTTGTACAGCTGCAGCATGACCTCATAGTTTCGAAACTCAATCCGCCTACCAATAAACACTAGCACAGTATGCTTTCTTAACAACCCTACCAACATGGCAGGCAACTTTTAGGGATCTATGGACAGGGACACCGAGATCTCTCTGCTCATCAACACTACCAAGAATCTTAACATTAGCCCAGTACTCTGCATTCCTGTTACTCCTTCCAAAGTGAATCACCTCACACATTTCCACATTAAACTCCATTTGCCTCCTCTCAGCCCAGCCCTGTAGCTTACCAATGACCCTCTGTAACCTACAACATCCTTTGTTACTATCCACAACTCTACCGACCTTAGTGTCAAGCGCAAATTTACTAATCCGTCTTTTTACACCCTCATCCAGGTCATTTATAAAAATGACAAACAGCAGTGGACCCAAAACAGATCCTTGCAGTACACTACAAGTAACTGGACTCCAGGATGAACATTTCCCATCAACTACCACCCTCTGTCTTCTTTCAGCTAGCCAATTTCTGATCCAAACTGCTAAATCACCCTCAATCCCATGCCTCTGTATTTTGTGCAATAGCCTACCGTGGGGAATCTTATCAAACGCCTTACTGAAATCCATATACAACAAACCAATTGCTTTACCCTCATCCACCTGTTTGGTCACTTTCTCAAAGAACTTAATAAGGTTTGTGAGGCATGACCTACCCTTCACAAAATTGTGTTGACTATCTCTAATCAACTTATTCCTTTCTAGATGATTATAAATCCTATCGCTATCTTTTCCAACACTTTACCCACAACCAAAGTAAGGCTCACTGGTCTATAATTACCAGGGTTGTCTCTACTCCCCTTCTTGAACAAAGGAACAACATTTCCTATCCTCCAGTCTTCTGGCACTATTCCTGTAGACAATGATGACATAAAGATCAAAGCCAAAGATTCTGCAATCTCCTCCCTGGCTTCCCAGAGAATCCTAGAATAAATCCCATCCACCCCATAGGATTTACTTATTTTCATACTTTCCAGAATTATTAACACCTCCTCCTTTTGCACCTCAATCCCATCTAGTCTAGTAGCCTGTATCTCAGTATTCTCCTCGACAACATTGTCTTTTTCTAGTATGAATACTGACAAAATGATGATCTGCAGAGAACTTTAAGGAATCAATGTCCTAGTTAGAAAGTAAGTTGTGGTCTTGTGGGCAAAATTCAGGGAGCTGAGCAGCAAATTAACAAGCAGGGCATCAAAAATAATGATCTCTATATTCTTCCCAGTACCATGTTCAAGTGTAGAGATACAGGAATAAAGCCTATGGAAGAATAACTGAAAAAGTGACACATAGGAATAGTGTTGGTGATCAAAGTTTGTGAGAAGATTTGTAGCTTGGGTGCTCGTTGTTGTGGTTGTGTTCGCCGAGCTGGGAATTTGTGTTGCAGACATTTCGTCCCCTGTCTAGGTGACATCCTCAGTGCTTGGGAGCCTCCTGTGAAGCACTTCTGTGATGTTTCCTCCGGCATTTGTAGTGGTTTGAATCTGCCGCTTCCGGTTGTCAGTTCCAGCTGTCCGTTGCAATGGCCGGTATATTGGGTCCAGGTCGATGTGCTTATTGATTGAATCTGTGGATGAGTGCCATGCCTCTAGGAATTCCCTGGCTGTTCTCTGTTTGGCTTGTCCTATACTGAGGATGTCACCTAGACAGGGGACGAAACGTCTGCAACACAAATTCGCAGCTCGGCGAATAGTATTCGTGAATTTGGAACCTATTCAGCTTGGATGGGGATCTTGATGGACCTGAGATGAATGTTCTTGCTTTTGCAATTGCAGAAGGTTTTAACTAACCTTATAGTGTCTGGGACCCATATTTCACAGGAACACAAATGTGCAGATTGAATTGCAGAAGACAAATACCATTAGAACAGCACTAGGGTGGCACAATGGTTCGCTCTTCTGCCTCACAGCGTCAGGGACCTGGGATTGATTTCACCCTTGGATGACTGTCTTTGTGGAGTTTACACATTCTCCTTGCATCTGTGTGGGTTTCTTTCCATGATCCAAAGATGTGCAAGTTAGGTGGATTGGCCATGCTAAATTGTACAATGTCCAGAGATATACAGGTTAGGTGGATTAGCCATGGGAACTACAGGGTAGGGTGTGGTTCTGGGTGGGATTCTCTTTGGAGGATTGGTGTGAACTTGATGAGCTGAATGGCCTGTTTTCACACTGTAGGGATTTTATGATGATAGAATCGGAAATGGTAAAGTATTATGTGGTTCAGATGAAAAGGGAAAGTAATTAATTCTAAATTGTTATATGAATGCATGCAGTATGATAAATAAGGTCAGCAAGCGGAATCACGTGCATTGATTTATACCTCTTTTTGGGTAAATCTGAGTTGTTCTGATTTTTTTGGAGGGAGTTTCACCATGAGGTCTAGTGGCTCACAGGAGATAGTGAGAACTGCAGATACAGGAAAGTCAAGAGTCGAAAAGTGTGGCGCTGGAAAACCACAGCAGGTAAGGTAGCATCCAAGGGGCAGGAGGGTTGACGTTGAATCCTGATGAAGGGCTTATACCCAAAATGTCAACTCTCCTGCTCCTCGGATGCTGCCAGACCTCGTGTGCTTTTCCAGCACCACACCTTTTGACTAGTGACCTACCCACAACATCTGATCAAACTTATTTCATTAACTATCTACCTCACCACTACGGCACTAACGACATCCAATTTCAGCCCCATTGTTGGACATGCTGTTCCTAGAATAACTTGCCACTCAGCAGACACCCTGGAATTCATTGATACCACTTGCACCTGCACCATCTTTAATAGCCCGTTATGCACCCAAACACGCACTGTCAGTTTTGGTTGTTTAAATTTTCCTGGACAAGCAGACAAGGGGCTTCATCCTAAACCCTGATTCCCTGGTATTGGGAGTGGGGTTGTGTGACAGCAAGTGAGGAAAGATGTTGCAGACAGCGGGAACAGCATGTGGTAAGAGGTGGCTGAAATTAGATGCGAACAGTGCCATAGCTGTGGGGTAAATAATTAATGGGAGTGATAAAGCATGAACCTTGATATGATATAGGTACAGTAGCAGAGTTAGAGTGAATGTGAGGTATTGAACAGAACATGGTGGGAATTATGCTAGTGGAGTTGAGAGGTCATTGACTTTTCTAAAGTGCTGGGCAGACATGGACCAGGCTGGCATGGTATAGTGTTGTGGCATTCACTGCTGGTCTTCAGGGAAGAGGACATCCTGCTTCTGCATCACCCTGACCAGCAGGACCTCCAGGCCCCTACCCATAAAGCAGAACACTGATTTCCTGCTGTCTACTATATCCAAGACAAATGTCAGCAATTGTTAACCGCAGCCTTGGACTAGCAGAGTTTGTCTAGGTTTGAGGATGCTGATGAATTCAAGGATACCACTCAGTAGCAAATTTTGGAAATATTGCATGGTAAGATGTGATTGGAATTGGATGTGAAGGTTTGGTAAGCTGTGGTGATAAATCTCGCCCTGCCTCAGAGAGAATCTCTGCAAAACACTCAATGCAACTCAGCCTTAGACAATTAAAAAAAACCATAAGAGCCAACCCCAGGATAATTGCATAAATAGCTCTTCATCTATTTGGATGAAAACACATTGATTTGGATCCCATTTATCACCCTCTGAGAAAAGGAATAGGGAATGACACCACCAACACAGGAAATGTCAGCACCACAGAAAATGACATCACCAACCCAAGGAAACCTAAACACATGAATAGAAAGCGGGCCATAACACCAGTGCTTCACTGGAGGGTCACTGTGAACCTAGTATGGTGAGGAAATGTCTGAAAACGAACCTTCCAGCTCAGCAAGGAAACTTACATCCAGAACCTCAACCTGAGCTACAAATCTTTTCTAAACTCGCTAGGTCTGCATTTGATTGGCAGGATATGATGCCTGGATTCTCACATGGATCTGGGCTGTGGTATCAACTTTTTTTACAATTAATATCAATGACTTAAATGAGAGAAGTCAAGGCCTGGTGGCTAAATTCATAGATGTCTTCTATGTTGTGTAGAAGACATAAAGAAGTTGCAAACGAGTATTAGCAAAAATTTGATAGATCAAATATAATCTGGGAAAATGCAAAGTTGTTCACTTTGGCAGGAAGAACAAAAAACAAAGTATTATTTGAAAAGAGAAAAAAATGTTGAACCCTGAGATACAGATGGATTGAGATATTCTCGTGCATAAATCTCTAAAAGTTCAGAGCATAACCAAAAATGGTAATAGAATCAAAAACAGAAACTGTTGACAAAAATTAGCAGGTCTGGCCCTGTGGAGAGAAAGTAGAGTTCAATATGTCAAGTCCAGTGACTCTTCTTCAGAACTGATTGTAGCTAGGAACAGGTTGGTATATATGCTAAAGACAGAGGTTGAAGGGTTGTTGGAGGTAAGAAGTAAATGATAGGTGGAGATGGAGCAGAGAGAGAGAAAGAACAGTCACTGAGCAGACAAAATGATGGATAATGGTGAACTGGGGAGAGAGAAAAGTTGCTAATGGGAACCGTTAGTGGATGAAAATGGGTTGGCTGTGATGAAATCAGCTCATGTGATGAAAAGGCCTGGGTTGTGGGGGTGAGTACAGGACATGGGAGTAAGTGGTCAGGTTCTAAAGTTATTAAACTTGATATTGATTCCTGAGGGCTGCAAGGTCCCCTTATGGAAAATGAGATGCTGTTTTTCCAGCTTGCACTGAGCCTCATTGGAGCCCTGCAGCAGGCTCGCGACAGAAGTGTTGCCCAGGAGACATGCTAGTGTGTTAAAGTGACCAACAACTGAAAGCTTGATGTCATTTTTGTAGACAGAACACAGATGTCCTGTAAAGGACTCACTTAGTCTGCGATTCATCTCCCCACTACAGCAATGTGAGCAGCTAATATAATAGATGAAGTGCAGAAAAAGCCTTGCTTCACTGGAGATTGTGCCTGGTATCTTGGTAGTGAGGAAGGAGGAAGTAAACAAGAGAATATTACTCACTTTGTGATGGCATAGGAAGGTACTGTGGAGATGTAGACAAATATTGGGAGTGGAGGATGTGTCGACCACGATGCCCTGAAGGGAACAGTCCCTAAGGAAGGCTGACAAAGGAGAGATTGGGAAATGGCAGCTTATGATCCTGGATGCTGGTGGGGGTGGGGGGTGGGGGGGCAAATGGTGGGGAATTTTATTGCTGTTGGAGGAAGAAGGAGAAGGGATGAGGGCAGAAGTGCAGGAATGGGTCATATGTGGCTGAGGGTCCTGTTAACCATGGTGGTGCGGAGACCTTGGTTTAGGAAAAAACTAGAAATTTCTGGGCCCCCCCTGCAGAAGGTGGTGTCACCAAAACAGATGCGTTGGAGACAGAAAAACTACAAGAATCGATGGAGTCTTGACAGAACGTGGGATGTAAGGACCTATAGCCCAGGTAACTGTGAAAATCCGTGGGCTCTCATGCATATCTGACCCATTTAAAGCAATTTGACCCTCACCTCTTCTCTTCACTCCCACAACAGTGATAGGGCTCCATAGTCCTCACTTTTCACTCCACAAGCATCCACGCGCAAAGAATCACAAGCTGCCATTTCTGTGACATCCATGAGGACGCTGCCACCATATATTCCCCTTTCGTCCCTTGTCAGCCTTCCACGGGGACTGTTACATCTGGGACACCCTGGTCCATTCCTCCTCCACTTCCAACACCCCATGGCTTCTTCCCATTCAAACACTGAAGGTGTAGAATTGCATGTTTACTTCCACCCTTCTCAGTATCCAAGGCCCCAACACCTCTTCCAGGTGAAGTAGTGATTTATACCTGTACTTCACTCAGTCTAGTCTAGATTAGATTACTTACAATGTGGAAACAGGCCCTTCAGCCCAACAAGTCCACACCGACCCTCTTAAGAGCAACCCACCCAAACCCATTCCCCTACATTTACCCCTTCACCTAACACTATGGGCAATTTTGCATGGCCAATTCACCTACCCTGCATATCTTTGGGAGGAAACTGGAGCACCCAGAGCAAACCCACGCAGACACGGGGAGAATGTGCAAACTCCACACAGACAGTTGCCTGAGGTGGGAATTGAACCCGGGTCACTGGTGCTGTGAGGCAGCAGTGCTAACCACTGTGCTACCCACTTTATTTGCTGCTCACAGTCCTACACAGGGAGATGAATCACAGACTGGGTGACTGCTTTGTCAAACATCTATGTTTTGTGTGCAAAAATGATCCCAATTTTCCAATTGCCTGATAGTTCCACACATCACTGTGTTCCCTGGCCAACGTCTCCGTCTCCAGCCTACTGCAGTGCTGCAGTGAGATTCATTGAAAATGGAAAAAACAGCATCTTGCTTTCATCTTGGGAATTCTGCAGTCTTCAGGACTCAATATCAAGTTTAATCATTTTAGAGCCTGAGTACTTTCTTCCATGTCCTCTAACCACTCCCTACCTCAGACCTTGTCATCACATGGGCAGCTTTCAATATCGTCAATCTATCTTCACCCACCAATGGTCTCCACTGACAGCTTTTCTTTCTCCCCAGTCACCATTATACATGTCTTTGTAAACCCACTGGTTATTTTCTCTGTGGGCTCAATCTTTCATCTATTGTTTATTCCTGCCTCATTTCCCCTCCCTCAGTCTTCCACCCCTTGTCTTCAGCATGTACACCACTATTCCCTAGCTACTGTCAGTTCTGAAGAAGGACCACTGGACTCAAAAGCATTGACTTGACTTTCTCTCCACAGATGCTCCCAGATCTGCTGAGCTTTTCCAGCAATTTTTGTTTTTGTTTCAGATTTCCAGCATCTGCAGTTCTTTATTTTTCGTTCAAGGCTAACAGAACGTTATCCTTAATCACGAGAGAAATCGAACATAAAAGTAAAGATGCCATATGGTAAATGGGGATGTAGAATTTAGAAACCAAACAGACCAGTCATAAACTGATTGAATGGTGGACCTGACTTGAGGGGCCAAATGGTCATCTTCTGCTTCTGTTTTGTGTATCAGTATGAAACATTATGTTGTGATGATAATGTAGAGCCGGCTTTAAAAAGGCTCTGATTGTGTAGAGATTGGTACCAGCTTGATGTCATTGATTACAAAATCATTGACTGGGTTTGTTAACCTGGGCCAATCAGGAAAGTCCTGGTTGGCCAATATAACCAAGAGATGGGGACAGTGTGACCTATACAAGCCTGACTGGTTGTACCTAGGTAGCGCTGAGACAAACATGCTTGTGGGGGTTTTGCTAGTTCAGTTGATGAGGTTTGAAATTAGTATGGTGGGGATGGGAAATAAATGTTGGCTGGAATGGGTCAGAATTCAGATCAGGAAACAGGAGGTAAAAAATTTTTTTAAAAAGTGTCTAGCAAAGGAAATTGATGGGATTGAGTTGTTTATACTTCAGTGCAAGGAGTTTTACAAACTAACGGCACAGATAGACAGATGGTAGCATGATGACATTGCTTTAATAAAACCCTGGTTAAAAGAGGGGCAGAACTGGCAGCTCGTACCCCTGGGTATAGAGTTTCTAAGAGGATAGAGTGGGTGACAAAAAAAATGAGGTGAGCAGTATTGGTTGAACAATCGCTTCATAGTGAGAAGGGATGATATACTGAATGGGTTAACAAATGACACTTTATGGGTTGAGTTTGGGTTTTAAAAAAATAACCCAGAGATGGAGGGAGTTGTTATGGCCAATTGCCTGCCCCTCTTCCCCTGTTATGTCAGAGCCCGAGTTGTCACTGGTTACTCGGGTGATTCCTTTCCTCCTGGTGGTGGAATATAAATAAAGATTTACACAATTGTTGTTTTTCACTGTGTCTGACACATACACACACACGATGTGGGTGCACAGAAAAATAAGCAAAAAAAAACAAGAGATTGAGGGAATTGTTATGGCCGATTGCCTGCCTCTCTTCCACAGATACGTTAGAGCCCGGATGTCCCTGGAGAAGGAGCCCCTCCAACTCTATTTTGATTTAATCCCTTCACTTCCTGTCACCTTTTCAATCATGCAGCATTGCCCTTTGATGATAAGGGTATTGCTTGTCACTGGCCACCCTGGTGTTTCCTTTCTTTCTGGTGGTGGAAAGTGAATAAAGATTTGTACATCTGTTGTTTGTCACTGTGTCCTACACACACAACATGGGTGCTGGGGAAAAGTAAACACTACCACTGTTAGGCGGTAGTGTGGGGAATGAAAAAAAGAAAAAAAGTATAACCAAAGATTTAGAATCTCCTCAGTTGAGAGGAAAAAAAGATATAACCAAGAGATGGAGAGGGTCATTATGGCCGATTACCTGCCCTTCTTCCGCGGTTACATCTGTGCCTGGGTGAATCTGCAGAAGGAGCACATAGTGTCTGCCAACACCCTTGAGATTTTCTGGGAGAGGTGGGCACCATGGGGTGTGAAGTGTTGTATTTACCCCTCCAACTCCATTTTGATTTAATCTCAACCCTCCCCTTCACTTTTTGATCACGTAGCATTGCTCTTGTTGAGAAGGGCACTGCTTGTCATTTAACACTTGGGTGTTTCCTTTCTTCCTGGTGGTAGAACATAAATAAAGATCTCTGCGCTCATTGTTCTTCACTGTGTCCTGCACCTGCATACACATGACATGGGTGCTGGGGAAAAATAAGCACTACCGCTGTTTGGTGGTAGTGTGGGGGTTTAGGAAGATAACCAGGAGATTTAGAAAAAATATATATATAACCAGGAGATTAGAATCTCTTCAGTTGACATGGCTGGCTTTGTGTTGGCTGGCCACAACTGGTGTATTGTGCACAAGTAAATAATGTTGACTTTCTGATGGGATACCAGCCTTTGTGCTGTTATTTCATGGTGATGATAGAAAACAGTATTTGCCAAAAGAACATTCGCTTGCTACAGTCATCTTGGAGTTGGGAAAAGCATTTCTGGAATCATGTCTTTATTTGGGAAGCTTGACTTATTTGTTTCTGCTGTCGAAGACTAGGCCCAGTATGTGGAAAGAATGTGATATTTTTTCCAGGCAAATGGTGAGATAGATGAGAAGCAACAGATAATTCTTTAGACTGCTTGTGGAACCGCAGCATTTTGTTAAAAGGTGTTTAACTTTCCCAGAGACACCAGACATTAAAACCTTCCAAGAGTTGACAGAGCTAGTTAATGAATATTACATCCCCAAACCTCTTCTTATTCTGAGATGCTTTCGGTTTTATTTGACTGTTAGAGAACCGGGGGAATCCATATTGGGATTTTAGGCAAGGTTGAGATGGCTGGCAGAGGCAAGTGATTTTGGACTAACCCTGAATGAGATGCTGAGACCATGTAGTATGAGGGATTAATGCATAACCATGCAGAAATGTCTACTAGCTGAACCCCAATTGGACTTCAAGTAGACACTACAACTGGCTTTGTCAATAGAACATGTCGCAAGTGGAGCATGGAAGCTACAGGGTATCCAAATGTAAGTGGACATCCTCATGTCTCTGACCACTTGAGTGGAGGCAACGTAGAGCCTGACCGCAGGGCATATCCTGAGCAGAGGGGCTGGAGGCCAGAAAACAGAGCTGAGTCATTAGCCAAGTGGCTAAAACATTCTTCAGGATGTGCGCTGGCAGGATATTATAGTTGCTGCCGGCATGTGGACTCGAGACAGGAAAGGAGTCCTTCAAGTTTTGATTTGAGTAAGAAAACCCATATGCCGGTACCCAGGAGAGTGCACCCTGGGAAATCCCCTGATGTGTGAATTGGAACATTTAAATTGATTAGTGATATCCAAATTGGACCCAATTAAAATGAGTGCTTGGTTAAATGGTCACCCAGTTCCAATGGAGGTCAATACCGATGCAACTGTATCTGTGGTTGCAGAATCGGTCTTTGACAAGATTTGCTCAGGACTCCAACTCTTAAATTTGCACAGAACCTTAGCCAGACTGAGAATATACTCAGGGAAACCATTGCAGATTAAAGGTACGACTTTGATTCTGACCTCCTGTGAGAAGCATTTGGTGCAGTTACCACTGAAAGTAGAGACAGGCTCAGGCCCAAGCTTATTGGGGCGGAACTGGCTGAGAAAGATTCACCTGGATTGGCTCAACATTTTTTTATTAGAAAATGGCTGCCTCGGTGAAATCCTGGTGAAATACCGAGAAATAATTTCAGGAAGGGCGACAGGCTATCAAAAGGGTGAAAGCCACTTTCCATGTTGACCAGGAAGCAATTCCATGATTTTGCAAGGCTTGCCCCATGCCATTTTGCAGCCAAAACAGAGGCGGAAATCAGGAAACCAGTGCAGTTTATGGAAGAGGGAGCACTGGTTATACTGACTGTGAAGCCTGATGGCTCAGTTCGCCTTCGAGGGGATCTCAAGCAAATGGTAAACTGCTTCTTGCAGCTGGATAAATATCTGATCCCTCGCGTAGAGAATTGTACACAAAGTTTGGGGGGACGGGAGCTGTCCTTTACAAAGCTGCAATTAGGACTGGATGAGAAATCCTAGAAGTACGTTACAATTAATACTCATGCAGGTTTATATCAATATAAAGACTGTCATTTGGGGTATCATTAGCATGCGCCCTTTTCTAGTGGGCCATGGAGAACATTTAACAAGGGTTACCCCAGGTCACCATTTATTCGGATGATGTACCGATAACAGGAAAAATCAATACAGAGCACTTGAAGAACTTGGACAAAGTGCTTCTCCCAGAAATATTTCTCCCAGATGGGCGTACACCTTAGAAGGGGCAAATGTGTGCTCCAGGTACCCCAAATGACCTACTGAAGTTAGAGTCAACAAAACCGGGTTACACTTGTTGGAAGATAAATTGAGGGTGATCAAAGAGCCCTGGCTCCCACATCTGTGCCGGAGCTTAGGTCTTTATTTGCGTAAGTGCAATACTATGGACAAATCATACATAACTTTGCCTCCACCTTAGCATTCTTACACCTGCTATTCAAAAAGGTCAGCCTTGGAAATGGTCACGTAGCCAAGAGGTAGCTTTTAAGGAAGTGAAAAGCAGCTAACGTTATCTAAGGTGTTGGCCCACTATGATCCAAAGCGAGAGGTAGTGCTGACATGTGATGCTTCCCTATACGGTATCGGGATAGTGTTGGCTCATCGGTGGCCCAATGGAGAGGAACGACTGATAGCGTATGCTTCCTGGATTTTGGCTGTTGCTGATTGCAAATTTGCCCAAACATTTGGCTGTTATCTTTGGTGTGAAGAAGTTCCACCAGTACCTTTACAGATGGGAATTTATCATAGTAACAGATCACAAACCCCTGCTAGGGCTACTGAAGGAGGACAAGGTGGTGCTGCCCAAAGCTTCCAGTAGAATGCAGTGGTGGAATTCTCAGCATATACAAGTTAGAACACCGTCCAGGAAGCCAAGTGGCTAATTTGGATGACTTGAGCTGCCTCCCACTGGCAGATACTCTACCGGTGGTGCCTTCCCTGGAAGAGTCTCTTTGGGTTTTGAAATTCCTGGACTCCCTTCCAGTCACCACTGATAATATTCAACTGTGGACACAAAAAGATTCAGTCCCAGTAAAACTAAAACAGCTGGTGGTAATTGGGGAAGCAGAAGGACCATTGCAAACCTGATTGAAATATTTTTGGACCCAGCGAAATGACATCACCGTACAGGACAGACTATGGGGAGCAAGAGTGATTGTCACAAGCAAAGAAAGTGGCTGATGTCCACCAGGGTCATACAGCAAGTTGAAGATGCTGGCAAGAAGCTATGTCTGGTAGCCAGAGTTAGATGCTGACATAGCTGCATTGGTGGGGCAGTGCCCAGAGCGTTAACAAGGACAAACATTGCCACCAATGTCCCCACATTTGTGGGAAAGGCCGGGAAAATCTTGGACTCTGCAACATATTGATTAAGCTGGTCATTTCATTGGTTCAATATTCCTGATCATTATGAATGTACATTTAAAGTGTTGGACATGCATAAAGTTCATTTGGCAAACTCAGGGTTCACAATTGAGAAGCTGCAAGCTTCATTCGTGATATACTGACTCCTGGAAGTACTGGTCACAGAAAACAGGATGTCATTTACTAGCAGGGAATTTGAATATTTTGTGCAGTCCAATGGTGTTCGGCACATATGGACATTTCCCTGCCATCCACCATCCAATGGTCTAGCAGAAAAAATGGTCCAAACGTTGAAGGCGGATTGAAAGAAGCAAAATTTGATTAGAGGATCACTCCATATGCAACAACTGGGATAGGCTCAGCAGAGTTGCTGATGGGAAGAAGACTCCGCATCAGGTTAAACCTGATATTCCCAGACCTGGTGTGGGGGGGAAGGTGAAATGGTAGTCGAAACGCCAATGTCGGTCACTTGCCTCCTCTAAGCAAGAGAGACAATTTAATTCAGGGGATGAAGTTTGATGCCGAAACCATGGAAATGACCCTGTATAAGGATGAGGCAAGGTTGACCTGAGGTCAGATCCTGTGACTTACAAAGTTCAGTTCAGTGATACAATCCAGAATAAATATGTGGATCACCTGAAAGCTGTAACCTCACAAACAGAGCAGGAGCAAAATATACCTGGCCCCTCAGAAAAGCCCAAAGGCCTGTCAGAAATCATAGGTTCTCCCCATTCACCTAGCTTTGAGCATTCCTCAGAGTCCGAGATGGATGCAACCTCGATACTGTTACCGCTGGAAGAAGAGGACAAAGTCTCCCAAGATACTCTGAATGCAAGAAGTAGGCTACTGTCTGGTACACACTGAGCGTTTCAGAGTCTGAGTTGGAGGAACTGTACTTGGGGGTAAAAGCGTCGCTAGAAAAGCTACAAGTCAAAAACCAGGCCTACATCCCTGGAATTAGGTGGGAAAGTATGTAGTCATTTCAACCAGTTTGACCTCGTTGACCATGACATCATTGATTGGCCCAAGTTAGCAACCACAATCAGGAAAGCCCTGACTGACCAATATAATCAGGAGATTTAAAATCTCCTCAGATAAAAAAAAACAGGAGATTAGATCTCCTCAACCGAGCATTGACTCCATGCAGGCTGGTCACAGCCTTTATGCTGCTGTTTCAGTATGTGGGTCCTAGACTGAAACATTGTACATGAACTGAGCATTTGTGTGTGTATTGTGCCTTCATGGGTGGAACATGTTTTCATACGTATGTTGTGCCTTTGTGCATGGGCTTGGCTTTTGTGCTGGGCTGGGTCCTTGTGAGGTATGATGGCCAGACCGTGTGTAGGCTGACCAATAGCTGGCCCTGTGGATTGGCTTTTTTGAACTGTTTAATATTACTGTCTAAAATGAGATTTTAGGGAGTGGGGTTTTTGATAAAGAATAGCAGTACTACTGTACTTAGGGAGGAGATTCCTGGGAATACATCCAGGGAAGTTATTTAGGTGGAACTGAAAAGTAAGAAAGGGATTGTATTATAGACCCCCTCTAATAGTCAGCAGGAAATTGAGAAAATAATTTGTAAGGAAATTTCAGTTATCTGTAAGAATAATAGGGCAGTTATGATAGGAGATTTTCACTTTCCAAACATAGACTGGGACTGTCATAGTGTTAAGGATTTAGATGGAGAGGACAAGAAAATTTTCTGATTCAGGATGTGAATGTACCTACTAGAGAAGGTGCAAATTTGACCAACACTGAGGAAATAAGTCAGGGCAGGTGATTAAGGTGTCAGTGGGGGAGCACTTTGGGGCCAGCGACCATAATTCTGTTAGATTTAAAATAGTGATGGAAAAGGATAGACCGGATTGAAAAGTTGAAGCTCACAATTGGAGGAAGACTAATTTTGACAGTATTAGGCAAGAATTTTCAAAAGCTGATTGGGGGCAGTTGTTCGCAGGTAAAGGGGCAGCTGGAAAATGGTAAGTGTTCAAAAACGAGATAACAAGAGTCCAGAGACATTATATTCCCATTAGGGTGAAAGGAAAGGCTGGTAGTTAGAACATAGAACATAGAAAAATACGGCGCAGTACAGGCCCTTTGGCCCTCGATGTTGCGCCGATCCAAGCCCACCTAACCTACACTAACCCACTATCCTCCATAGTTGTAGAGAAATTGAGGTTTTGATGAAGAAAAAAAAGGAAGCATATGTCAGGTATAGACAGGAGAGATCGAGAGAATCCTTTGAAGAGTATAAAGGCAGTAGGTATGTACTTAAGAGGAAAATTAGGAGGGCAAAAAGGGGACATGAGATAGCTTTAGCAAGTAGCGTTAAAGAGAATCCAAAGAGTTTTTATCAATACATTAAGGACAAAAGGGTAACTAAGTAGGGAATAGGGCCCCTCAATGATCAACAAGGCAGCCTATGTGAGGAACTGCAGGAGATGGAGGATATACTAAATAAGTATTTTGCATTGGTGTTTACTGAGGAAAAGGATATAAACAATATAGAATGTGGGGAAATAAATGGTGACATTCTGAAAAATGTCCATATTAAAGAGGAGGAGGTGCTAGATGTCTTAAAATGCATAAAAAGGGCTAAATCCCCAGGACCTGATCAGGTGTACCTGAGAACTCCGTGGGAAGCGAGGGAAGTGATTGCTGGGCCCCTTGCTGAGATATTTGTATCATCGATAGTCACAGGTGAGGTGCTGGAAGACTGGAGGTTGGCTAACATGGTGCCACTGTTTCAGAAAGGTGGTAAGGAAAAGCCAGGGAACTATAGACCAGTGAGCCTGACATCAGTTGTGGGCAAGTTGTCGGAGGAAATCCTGAGGGACAGGATTTACATGAATTTGGAAAGGCAAGGACTGATTAGGGATAGTCAACTTGGCTTTGTGCATGGGAAATCATGCCTCATGAACTTGAATGAGTTTTTTGAAGAAGTAACAAAGAGGATTGATGAGGGCAGATCAGTAGATGTGATCTATTTGGACTTCAGTAAGGCGTTTGACAAGGTTCCCCATGGGAGATTGGTTAGCAAAGTTAGAATACAGGGAGAACTAGCCATTTGGATATAGAACTGGTTCAAAGGTAGAAGACAGAGGGTGGTGGAGGAGGGTTGTTTTTCAGACTGGGAGGCCTGTGACCAGTGGAGTGCCACAAGGATCGGTGCTAGGTCCACTACGTTTTGTCATTTTTATACATAATTTGGATGTGAACATAAGAAGTATAGTTAGTAAGTTTGCAGATGACACCAAAATTGGAGGTGTAGTGGACAGTGAAGAAGGTTACTTCAGATTACAACGGGATCTTGATCGGATGGCCAACGGGCTGAGGAGTGGCAAATGGAGTTTAGATCAAAGCGAGGCACTGCATTTTGGAAAAGCAAATCTGAGCAGGACATATACACTTAATGGTAAGGTCATGGGGAGTGTTACTGAACAAAGGGACCTTGGAGTGCAGGTTCATAGCACAGGTGGATAGGATCGTGAAGAAGGCGTTTGGTATGCTTTCCTTTATTGGTCAGAGCATTGAGCATAGGTGTTTGGAAGTCACATTGCAGCTATATAGGACATTGGTTCGGCTAATCGGAAGGATGTTGTGAAACTTGAAAGGGCTCAGAACAGATTTGAAAGGATGTTGTTAGGGTTGGAGGATTTGAACTATAGGGAGAAGCTGAAGAGGCTGGTGCTGTTTCCCTGGAGCATCGGAAGCTGAGGAGTGACCTTGTAGAGATTTATAAAATCATGAGGGGCATGGATAGGATAAATAGTCTTTTCCCTCGGCCGGGGTGCGTGTGTGTAGAGGGGTAGGGGTTAATGTGTCTACAAGTAGTAGAGGGCATAGGCTTAGGGTAAGAATCAAAAATTATATAAAAAATACCTAAGGGGCAACTTTTTCACAGAGGGTGGTACCTGTATGGAATGAGCTGCCAGAGAAAGTGGAGGCTGGTACAATTACAACATTTAAAAGGCATCTGGATGGGTATATAAATAGGAAGGGCTAGATAAGGTTGGGGTATCTGGTCGGCATGGATATGTTGGACCGAAGGGTCTGTTTCCATGCTGTGCTTCTCCATGAAGTGGCACGGTGGCACAGTGGTTAGCACTACTGCCTCACAGCGCCAGAGACCCGGGTTCAATTCCCGACTCAGGCGACTGACTGTGTGGAGTTTGCACATTCTCCCCGTGTCTGCGTAGGTTTCCTCCCACAGTCTAAAGATGTGCACATCAGGTGAATTGGCCATGCTCAATTGCCCATAGTGTTAGGTAAAGGGGTAAATGTACGGGAATGGGTGGGTTACGCTTCGGCGGGTCGGTGTGGACTTGTTGGACCGAAGGGCCTGTTTCCACACTGTAAGTAATCTAATCTAATGACTGCATGAGATGTGTACCTATGGAATATTTTATATTATGTCTTTCTTTTCTATGATGTGCTCTGATGCACTGTATCTGTTCCTGTGTGCTGTTGTTTGACTTGCTGCTCAACCTTTTATGTTTTGCTTTTCTTTTTATGCAATGTCTTCAGATTTTTGCAGTACTTTTTCTAAAAGGAAAAAATGACCTGTGCAACAATTTTCTGTTTCTCCACAACATTTTACGCTATCGTTTATAATGTCATTTTGGGTGTTCTATGTTAACGTCTCCATTTCTCTGAGCTTTGATGTAACTTCTATTGGACTTTGAATAAAAACATAAACATAACCAGGAGATTAGATCTCCTTAGTTCAGGCAACTGACTCTGAGCTGACTGGCCATAGTTAGTGTATTGTGCAGAAGTAAATAAAGGGTGACTTGATGATGGAATATTGGCCCCTGTGCAATTATTTCAGTTTACGTACTCAATACTTCTGGAGACACTGTGTTTGAGGAGGAAGAGAAAGGGGAATGTTAATTAACTTATATTAATTAGGGGGAATGTTGCACTGCTGGAGACCAAGGACAGACATGGGCCTCAAACACCAAATCCATTTGGCTCAAGCTTAGGAACAGGAAAGCTTTAGGTCATTCTGCTATAACTTAGGTTTTGTTAACACTAGTTCGCTATATTGCGATTGACAAATTGAGGACACTTGTTAAAGTGCTAACTTTTTAAATGTTTGTTAGTTATAATGCAATTATATCACCAACACTTTAAGCACTGCTCCTAGTGCATGATTTTTCTACAGCACAGGGTTGCACAAGAACATAATCATCGCATTATAGAAGAACTATTTGTACAATTGCTTGGCATAGTTTATCGACCACTAACTAGAGGAGAAGACGTAGAAGAACAAATTTGTAAAGGAATTATAGAAAAGCACAGTTAATAAATGAGGATTTCACTTATCTGATATAATAAATTGGGATTGTAATAATGTAAAAATCAGAGGGATTTGCATTCCAGAAAATGGTGCTATGCCTTCTCAATATCCTTGTTGTTTGTTAGAGATGAAGATCATGTGCTGATTCAACAGGCTGGCAGATCTCAGTCAAATGTCTTACTTGAGGGACATAAAGTAGGACTGAGTTGGGATATACTTTATTGACTGAAAACATAACAGAGTGATTGAAATGTTACCAGCAAAGACAGTTGAAAAGACCATCCTGCCAAGGTGTCAGTAGGACGCTTTAGCTTGGCTCGTCCTCTCCACCCCTATCATTTTCTTCTCTTTTCCCATTTTTTCTCTTTGCATTTCTTTTTTCTCTCTTTCTTCTTGGTAACGGTTTGAACCCATGGCCTCAGTGCATACCTGGGCGAGGCTTCCTCTTGGCCCGGCACAGCAATTGTCTGGAGTGGTGGTCCTTCAGCCTTTGGTGGTCTTTTGGCCTGATGGACTGGTCCTCCAGCCTGTCATGCCAATCACCCAGCCTGGTGAGGTGGTCTCTTGGCTGTCCTACGTGGTCTTTCGGTTTAGTGTGGTGGTCTTTTGATGACCCGCGGCAGTTTTTTGATGCAGCATGGTGGTCTTCCAGCCTAGTGTTGTGGTCTCTTGGCATCCCAACATGGGGTTCTCTATATAATATGTGGTAGGCTTTCCACCCAGCATGGTGGCTCAGTGGTTAGCACTGCTGTCTCACAGCACCAGGGTTCGATTCCCGCTTTGGATGACTGTCTGTGTGGAATTTGCACATTCTCCCCATGTCTGCGTGGGTTTCCTCTGGGTGCTCCGGTTTCCTCCCACAATCCAAAGATGTTCAGGTCAGGTGAATTGGTCATGCTAATCTGCCCCTAGTGTTAGGTGCATTATTCAGGGGTAAATATAGGATTGAGGAAAAGGTCTGGGTGGGTTACTCTTCGGAGGGTCGGTGTGGATTCGTTGGGTCAAATGGGCTGTTTCCATACTGTAGGGAATGTAATCTAGGAAGGGTAGTCTTTCGGCAGCAGGAGGCTGTCTTTCACCAGAGTAGCCTTAGTGTGAACTTCCAGCCTTGAGGTGATTGCAGGGCAGTCTCCTGGCCTTAAGAGCCTCACAGCGAAGCCCAGTGCAGTCTAGAGTCATGTTTGGCATGGACTGGAAGCAAGGTACTGACATGGATAGGGTTGCAAGGACTGTTGTCTTGAACTTTTTCTCTACTTCCTAATTTATTTCTATTATCTGTAACACTTGAGTTTTCATTTCTCTATTTTTAAACTTTTTTCTGAAGAACTTAAATTGAAGAATCTGTACCTATGTACCTTGCACCCAAGGTGACGCCTTAAGTATCGACTTGTAAACTTTTCACTGTATTCATTTGATTACATGTGACAATGAGGCTAGTTCTGTTCAGTTCAATTGAAAATGATGGTATAAATGGATTCAAATGACCACATAATGGATCTTTCAAGGTATTGTCTGTTGCATGTATTGAGAGTTTCTAAATGGATTCTTTAAAAATGGCTTTACAGTTTTCTTGTACACACTGGACAAAAATCAATTTATTCCATGTTAAGAACATAACATATTCAGGCTGAATGATGAAAAAGGGACAGGCTTGAAATTATTTCCAAAGGTTTGTATATATGTAATTTATTTTTGATATCCAAAATGGGCGGCATAGTGGTTAGCACTGCTGCCTCACAGACCTGGGTTCAATTCCCGTCTTGGGCAACTGTCTGTGTGGAGTCTGCACATTCTACCCATGGCTGCGTGGGTTTCCTCTGGGTGCTCTGGTTTCCTCCCACAGTCCAAAGATGTGCAGGTTAGGTGAATTGGCCATGCTAAATTGCCCGTAGTGTTAGGTGAAGGGGTAAATGGAGGGGAATGGGTCTGAGTGGGTTGCTCTTCGGAAGGTTGGTGTGGACTTGTTGGGCCGAAGAGCCTGTTTCCACACTGTAAGTAATCTAATCAAATAAATCCAATGCATTGAAACCAAATTAGGGTATCTCAGAAAAGCATGATCTGCATCTCAGCTGATTACAGCAAGTCAGTACCATTGAGAATTGATTGATTGAGCAAACACCAAAATGAAAATGTTGTCTTCTGGAAACCTGGAAGTTCTGGCATACAAAGGATGCAAGTCTGATGGAGAGTCACGTAGACTCAAAACATTAGCTTGCTTTCCCTCCGTGGATGCTGTCTGACCCACTGGGATCTCCAGCATTGGTTGCTTTCAACACAAAGATCCCACTGAATTTAATTTGAGGATCACAGTCATTTGTTCTTTCCATTTTGTTCCAATGCTCACAGTGATTGATAATATATAAAAACATATTTGCATTTCCAGTGGCTGACATGGCAAGATTTCAGTTTTAAGGCTTTTGCTGGAACAAACAAGTAAAATGCAACATTGATAAGCACTATTCTATTTGCACCTCACAAAATTAAAGCGTGGAAATGATCTTCCTGTGACTGAAAGTCTTATAGCACTTTACTCTGTTCCTTAAGTGGTCACTTCACTCTTCTGGAATCAGCCCAAAATTATTCTTCCTGATGGTTTACTTCCGTTTCCATTTCCAGTTGGGACAATAATATTTCATTCTTGATCTGAATTCCTGTGTAAGGATGACACTGGATATCTACTGTTTTGCCCAGGCTGTACAACAATTTCAGGTTCCTTTTAATCCTCATAAACTTGGATTTTACAGTTGAGCATGAGTTGAACCTAGTGAATAATATGGTCAGCATTTTCTCCTCTTCAAGACTGATTATTTCCTCCTTTTCCTCTTTGATTCTTGCAGGCTCAATTGTATTTGTGATGTCTCAGAAAACCCTGGAACCCAATGCTACAATGGCTGGCTATGAACCTTTCCCCTCTCAAAGCCCACTTCCATTGTGAAATGAACCGCATGGACTTGTAAAAATTGTCTAGATCTATGTTTCCATTCCAACATCAAATTAAACAGATTTTTAAGGTAAGTGAAATAAAATCCTGGAGACATACAGGCAATCCCCCTCGCTACAGAGAGATGACTAGAGGTGAGTTTAACTAGACGACTATCATGCCTGAGGTGAGGGGAGAGGGTGAGAAGGCAGGACCTATTTGGTAAGATCAATTTGGAATTCATGACCCTAACTATGAGACTGGCAATAAAGTCTACCTGCAGACATTGCAGGTCATCACACCATTGTCCACAGGGTGATCATCTCACATCATTGTTCACACTGTAGTCACCTTGTACCATTGCCCTCAGGTTGATCACATGACACTAGTTGTTACAAGGTGATCATCCTGCACTGTTGTCCTCACAGTGATCATTTTGTACTATTATCCACAAGGTGATGAACTCCAACATTGTCCATAGGGTGATCATCTCACTCCATTAACCACATGATGATCACCTTGTACCATCACCAACAAAATGATCATCCAGCTCCATCATCCACAGGGTGATCATCCTGCTCCATCATCCACAGGGTGATCATCCAGCTCCATCATCTACAGGATGATCATCCTGCACCATTGTCCACAGGGTGATCATCTCGCACCATTGTCCACAGGATGATCATATTGCTCCATTGTCCACAGGGTGATCACCTCGCTCAATTATCCACAGGGTGATCATCCAGCACCATTATCCACAGGGTGATCATCCAGCACCATTGTCCACAGGGTGATCATCTCGCTCCATTATCCACAGGGTGATCATCCAGCACCATTATCCACAGGGTGATCATCCAGCACCATTGTCCACAGGGTGATCATCTCGCACCATTGTCCACAGGGTGATCATCTCGCACCATTGTCCACAGGATGATCATATTGCTCCATTGTCCACAGAGTGATCACCTCGCTCCATTGTCCACAGGGTGATCATCTTGCTCCATTATCCACAGGGTGATCATCCAGCACCATTATCCACAGGGTGATCATCCAGCACCATTGTCCACAGGGTGATCATCTCGCACCATTGTCCACAGGATGATCATCCTGCACCATTGTCCACAGGATGATCATCTTGCTCCATTGTCCACAGGGTGATCATCTTGCTCCATTGTCCACAGAGTGATCATCTCGCTCCATTGTCCACAGGGTGGTCATCTCGCTCCATTGTCCACAGAGTGATCATCTCGCTCCATTGTCCACAGAGTGATCATCTCGCTCCATTGTCCACAGGGTAATCATCTTGCTCCATTGTCCACAGGGTGATCATCTTGCTCCATTGTCCACAGGGTGATCATCCTGCTCCATTGTCCACAGGGTGATCATCCAGCACCATTGTCCACAGGGTGATCATCTCGCTCCATTGTCCACAGGGTGATCATCCAGCACCATTGTCCACAGGGTGATCATCTCGCTCCATTGTCCACAGGGTGATCATCCAGCACCATTGTCCACAGGGTGATCATCCTGCTCCATTGTCCACAGGGTGATCATCTTGCTCCATTGTCTAGAAGGTGATCATCTTGCTCCATTGTCTAGAAGGTGATCGTCTTGCTCCATTGTCTAGAAGGTGATCGTCTTGCTCCATTGTACACAGGGTGATCACCACACACCATTGTCCACATTAAGATAATCTCTTATCACTTTCCACATGATGATCATCTCGTGCTATTGCCCACATGCTGATCATCTCATGCCATTGCCCACATGGTAATCAAATGGCACCATTGTGCATGCGGTGATCATCTACACCATTTTCTACTGGGTGATCATATTGCATCACTAAACACATGATGATCATCTTGTACCACTGTCCACAGGATAATTGGAGGTGAAAGTGAGGACTGCAGATGCTAGAGATTAGAGCTGAGTGTGGTGCTGGAAAAGCACAGCAGGTCAGGCAGCATCCGCGTCACAGCATTGTCTGGATGGTGAACATTCACACCTTCTCAGCAAGACTGTAATCTCCATGGCAAATCAAGTCACCCAGGGTTGTCATCAAAATTCAGAGAAGGTCATATGACCCCTTTAATTTCCTACATTTTGCCTTATATTATAAAGGTAACCCTCAAATGTAACAATATTTTATGTTTCCTATTTGCAATTGTTTCAGGATGGACAGCTCGTTAACCTAACAGCCATGGCAACCAAAGCCAGAGATCTACGAGGAAACTCTTATAGATATCAGATAAGATCAAGGCATGTGGCATTGGGTTGTGGAGGAGAGAACAATATTTATAGGGGAGATGGTAATTGAGGGGGTTTGTAACGCAGAAATCAGGAGTAAAGGAATCAGTCATTGTTCATAAGGATAGATGCATGAAACGGAGCACAAATAGATGGGAGCGTACGTATTAGGGGGAAGGCAAGGATTGATATATGGTTGGGGATTGGATGACTGGGGCATTGAGGAGAGACCATCAAATGCTGGGGATTTGCTTGAGAGCCTAGGTGTGGATCAATCCTGCTCCTCCTGGCTCACAAACAGTGCTACAAAAACACTTTAGTGATTGATCCACCTCTTCCTTCTTTGATGTGGCCTAGTGGGCTTCTTGAGCACTGGAGTGATCTGGCCAACCGGTGTTAAATGCAAATCAACATTTCACTTGCATTTGGAGGTTAATTTAAACTTTACAATGAAACATTCCTACCTTCCTTCCAGAACGGGATGTAGGCAGGTTGGAGTCACACTTCACCATCTATAATTTTTAACTCTCCTGCGAGCCTTATTGTGGTGTGGAGATGGTTAATATCAATTGCATAACTTGAGAGAGACATAGATGGCAAGAAATATAAATTTCATTTAATTTGAATTGAATTTAACAGGTTTCAAGTGATTTCAGAAAGTAGCAGCTCACTGTCAATTCAGAAACACAGAATATATCTGTTTGGAAAAGATCTATATTATATCCTTCCTCTAGTCCAGTCAATAATCACCTTGAGAATGACTGACTACAATAATTAATCATGTTTAGTATGTTTATATGTCAAAGATTAACAAGATGATTTATAATTTACACTTCACTTACTGAAATGACTTATGTGATGATCATCAACGTTCACCGATGTTTTGTAATAATAATTTTGCATTTGTTTTTTGAGGAGCTTCTCATACTCTTGTTTATGGATTTACTTAATCCATGATAGAATAATGTTCAAAACTTTGATTTTTACAGATCATGGCAGTCTTGAAATAATTGTAACCTAGAATCTGATGCTCAATTTCATGTTGTCTCACAGGGTTATTGCCAACACTGTGTAACTCAGTGAACATCTTTGGGCACTCAATTTTAGGCTATGCAGGCTTTTGTCAATGGTTTTAGTATTTCAAGCACATTGTTTGCAATGTGCAATATGTGACCTTTAATGATCTTAAGAGTTAAGGGATTTTATTATAAATAAAAGATATTACTGAGACTGGAAGGTTTAAGTTTAAGGAGAGGGGATAAGCTGGGAATTTTTTTTCCCTGGAGCAGCGGAGGCTGAGGGATGGCCTTGTAGAGATTTATAAGATCATGAGGGACACAGAGGAGGTGAATAGCAAAGATCTTTTACCCAGAATAGGGAAGTCCAAAACTAGAAGGCATAGGTTTAAAGTGAGAGAGGAAAGATTTAAAAAAATCTTGAGGGCCTGCCTTTTCACAAGGAGGATGGTGCATACATGGAACGAGCTACTAGAGAAAATGGTAGAGGTGGGTACAATTTTAACATTTAAAAGATATTTGGACAGGTACATGGATAGGAAAGACTTAGAGGGATATGGGCCAAATGCATGCAAAAGTGACTAATTCAGTGTAGGAAATAAAATTGGCATGGATGAGTTGGGCGAGAGGGCATGTTTCTGTGCTGTATGACTCAATGACTCTATCTCATTTGGTCTGCAGAGTGGGAGGGGAATCATCCAATTGTCATGGTCCACAGAGGTACCAATGATATAGGTAGCAAGTGGAAAGAGATTCTGCTGAGAGAATATGAGCAGCTAATGGCTAAATTAAAAAGCAGAATCAAAAATGTAATCATCTTTGGATTACTATCTAAGTTATTTGACACAGGATTAACATGATGAAAGAGGTAAACATGTGGTTCAAAGATTGAAATGGAAGAAACTGGTTCGAATTCATGGGAGATTGGCACCAGTATTAGGAAAGGAGGAATTATTCTGATGGGACAGGCTCCACTTAAATCGCGCCGAGACCACAGTCCTAGCAATTTGCATAACCAGAGCTGTGGATAGAGCTTTAAAATAAATAGTTGGTATGTGGATTCTGTCACATGGAAAACTAGGGGAAAAAATTAAATAGTGGAGGGCTCATAGATGCTATTAATGCTTCCAGATCATTAATATTTCTAGAGACGTTGGAAAGAATCAGGAATCTAACTTCAGGCACAGCATAGAAGGGGACAACATTGAGAGGGGGGGTTGTCAACACATGGCTAAGGGCATTGTATTTAAATGCACACAGTTCAAGAAACAAGGTAAAGGAACTTGTAGCACATATTGAATTTGGTGGATAAGAAGTTGTGGGAATCATAGAGACATGACTGCAAGGGTTAGGAAGGAAATTTCCAAGACATGTGTCCCATCAAAAGGAAGCACAGAGGGCATTGATGGCAATAAGTGATATCGGGTTGAGAAGTGTAGAATCTGTGTGGTTAGATTAGAATAACTGCAAAAGAAAAGCGACCTTGAATGAATTATGTCCAAGCCTCCCAGCAGTGGTCAGGATGTAGGGCAGAAAATAAGTCAGGAACCAAAGGCATGCAAAAAAGGCACTATTACACTATGTACAGGTGAACTGGGAAATTTGGGTTGGTAGCGAACTTCAAGAAAAAGGAATTCGTCGAATGTTGATGAAATCCTTCATGGAGGTTTCGATGGTACATTGAAGTTTCAAGCAAATGGGGGACAAGGTATACAAGAGGAAAAAAACATATGTAAGATTTAGGAAGCTAAAATCAGACAGGGCCCAAGAGGAATGTGAAGAAAGCAGGGAATTAGGAGAGCAAGGAAGGGCCATGGAATAACCTTAACAAGGAGGGTTAAAGAGAATCGCAGAGCATTCTATACATACATTAAAACAAGAAGATAACTAGGAAGAAGAGAGGACCACTCAAGGATAAAGGAGGGACGATATGGGCAAGATCCTAAATGAGTACTTCTTTTTGGTATTCACCCAGGAGAAGGACATAGAGGACAGTGAGATTAGTATGGAGCAATCTAAAATGCTACGGCATTTTGAGGTCAGGAAAGAAATGGGGTTGAGTCTCTTGAAGAGCTTTAAGGTGGATAAGTCCCTAGGGCTTGATGGTATACCCCAAGTTATTGAGAGAGGCAAGACAGGAAATTGCTAGGGCCTTAAACCAAGATCTTTGCATCCTCGCAAGACAGTGGAGAGGTCCAGGAGGAATGATGAGTAGCTTATGTAATTTCTCTATTCAAGAAGGGAAATTGGGATAATCTAGGAAACTATTGACCCATAGTTTCAATAGTTTCTATCTGTGGTTGGAAAGCTATTGGAGAGAATGCTTAAGGATAGGCTTGATAATCATTTGAAAAAGCATGGCCTAACTAGGGACAATCAACATGGATTTGTGCGGGGAAGGTCATGTCTTATTAACTTGGTAGATATTTTTGAGGAGGTGAGGAGGTTCTCAATGAGTATAGCAGTGGATGTTGTTTATATGGATTTTAGTAAGACTTTTGACAAGGTTCTTTACAGTAGGCTCATCGAGAAGATTAAGATGCATGGGATCCATGGTGACTTGACCACTTTGATTCTGAATTGGCTTGCCCATAGAAGGCAGAGGGTAGAGGCAGTAGGGTGTTTCTCTGGCTGGAGGTGCATGACTAGTGGTGTTCCACAGGGATCTGTACTTGGCCCTGTGCTGGTTGTGATATTTTTATACATGACTAGATGAACATGTATATGGGTATGTTAGTAAGTTTGCAGATGACACAAAGATCAATAGTGTTGTGGATAGTGCAGAAGGTTGTCAAAGGATACAGTGGGATATAGATCTGTTGCAGATTTGGATAGAGAAATAACAAGTTTGTTTAAATCACACAAGTGTAAAGTCTGCACTTTGGGAGATCAATTCTTGAGGGAAAGTGTGTGAATAATGGCAGGATCCTTAGGAACATTGATGTTGAATCTTGGGATTCAAGTCCATAGCTCCCTAGAAATGGACACAAGTAGATAGGGTGGTAAAGAAAGCATATGGCATGTTTGCCTTTATTGGTTGGGAATTGAGTACAAGAGTTAGCATGTCATTTTGCAGCTATATAAGACTTTGGTTAGACAGCACTTAGAGTATTGAATTCAATTCTGGTCCCCACATTATAGGAAGGCTGTGGATACTTTGTGGAGGATGCAGAAAAGGTTTACCAGGATGTTGCCTGGATTAGAGAGTGTGAGTTATAAAGAGAGGCTAGAAAAACCAAGGTTGTTTTCTTTGGACTGGCAAAAGCTGAGGGAGACTTGATAGAAATCTATAAAATTATTAGATACATAGATAGGGTTGACAGTCAGAATCTTTTTCCCAGACTTGAAATATCTAATGAGGTGTAATTTTAAAGGAGATGCAAGGGGCAAGTTTTTTACATAGAGTGGTAGAAGTCTGGAGCATGTTGCCGGGGTGGTGGTGGAGCCAGATACAATGGAGGCGTTTAAGATGCTTTTAGATGAGCACATGAATATGCAATGAATTGAGGCATCTGTACTATGGGCAGGCAGAAGGGATTAGTTTAATTTGACATCATTAACATCATGGACCGAAGGACCCATTCCTGAGCAGGATTGTTTTATGTTCTATGCTTTATATTGTTTGGAGCAGCTTGTGGCAGAGGCCACTGGGGAGGGAGGCAATCCTGAATTTGGAGATGATAAGATAAAGATAACAGGGAAATTGAGCAGATTGAGGACAGACAGTGGAAAAATGTCATAAGCAATCAAGAATTTATCATTTGTGAATTTGACTAAAACTGTTTTCATACAATGGCAGGGAAAAATCTTGACTAGAAACATGTTAAAATGCCAATTTAAGACATAACAGCTGGCCTAATGGCATAGATATGTACTTGTAAATTAATTCCTTTGAAGCCTTGCAATTACAACCTGTCATTAACTTGGTGAAACAAAGTGACTTCTTCGTGTCTCCTCTATTTTTCATACAAAGGCAATGTTGAGAATATAACTTGAACAATGTTTCATTTAAGCACAACACTCCTGAGTTTTTGATTAGTGCCTTTATCTGTGAATGAATGGAAAGATTAAATCCAAGCCACAAATAAAAGTAAATTTACAAGTGCATTGAGACAAAAAGGATAAATAAAAGGACAATAAATAGCCATTCATTCACACCATGGAAATAAGTCAATGCACAGATATGGCCATCAAGGGATGAAGGGGGTTTGGGGAGGAGGGGGTTGGTGTTGGGGTTGGGGATGGCAATGGAAATGAACAAATAGCAGAGGCACCAAATAAGTATGTTTCAGTCTTCAGCAAGGAAACAGCATCGGTTATCAGGTATCCCTCACTTGAATATTTGTGCAGAGATAATGCAGACTTGGATCTGTGAGAGTAACATTACAAGACCTTGCATTACGAAAGAAGCTATTACGTTGTTATATCATCTGGTGCTGCATCATTGGAAGCATATGGTCAGGCGTTGTTAAGGTCATATCACCTTTCAACTTTTATACAACAGAGCAGTTCCTTGAAGGACATTATTTGTATTAGCGAATCAGTCTTGCACCAGTGCACTAATGTGAGTTACTAACATTATATGCTTGAGCAAGCAATTTCATCTCTATCCCAGTGGGCAATAAGAGGCATTACAGCAGGACACTGCAATTAAAATGTCGCAACATTCTCAAAGGAAAAATGGCCCAGAAATCCTGATCAGGAATGGGAAATCATATTCCAGAGCAGATCAGACAAAAAAAAACACAAATACATTGAGATAATTTGATGATACTCTTAAGAATTCCTGGACAAGAATCTCGGGCAGATACTTGCCCAAGAATCCTCACAGCCAACATGGGAGAGTAACATTGTTTAAATCCAAACCCCCCTTTTGCAGCAGTCAGTTGTAGGATTTTAAGATTTAAATGTCCAGTGACAGAATCAACTACTTTAACAGCTCTTGAGAAAGGATAAGTTTTCAAAGAAAATATGGGGGCATGGGAATAGACCAGATTGGGTGTGGGGGAAGAATGAGGTGCTGGGTGGTTTAGAGGGGACATGGTGAGTAAAGTTAGAGGCAGATTGGTGAGAGAGTATGGGTGGGTGATGGGATAAGTTGCAAGATTTATGTGGGGATAAGATGCCACCTGGGTGTGGCACTTAGGGTGCCAGGTGGGTGTGGGGAATGGAGTAAAAGATAGTTGAGAAGTTATGGTGCCAGGTGGATGAGGGAAGGATAGGTGTAAGGTGGCCCTATTCATTGGAATTTGGAAGAGTGAGAGGTGATCTCATGGAAACATATAGGATTCTTAAGGGGCATTGACAGGGTAAATGCTAAGAGGATGTTTCCCCTCATGGGAGAATCTGAGACAAGAGGAAATCATCTCAGAATAAAGGAGCACAAACTTAAGACTGAGATGTGGAAGAATTTCTTCTCTCAGTTGGTTGTGAGACTTTGGAACTCCTTGTTAAGGAGAGGTGTAGGGAAGAATGCTTCTGCATACTTAAGGCTGAGATGAATAGATTCTTGATCAGTAGGGGAATCACGGTTATGGGGAAAGGCAGAAAGGAGGATGTCAGGCATGTCAAATCAGCCATGATCCTATTGAATGGTGGAGAAGGCTCGAGGAGCTCAATGGTTTTCTCCTATTTCTATTACTTCTGATCTTATAGACATGTTTTGTGGAGTCAGGAAGTGAATTACTCACTGCATCCTCTGATCTGCTTTTCTAATTAAGATGTTTGTATGGCTAGTCCAGTTCAGAATCTGGTCAACTGCATCCCCCAGATGGTGGATGATTCAGCAATAGTAATGCTATTGAAAGTATCTATTGTCCTTCATTCGCTGATCTAAGAAGGTAATATTGGCTGTTATATATTAATTACTCCAGTTCAGGTGGCGATGTTAAACCTATTGGGCTCAACCTTATTGGTCACCACCTGTCAATCAAACAGCTGACAGTTACATCATCACCAGACAGAATTGGAGCTCATGATTTGGACTACAGTCAGTTTCACCAGGACCGCATGCCAAACTAAGTCCAAAATCATTGGAAGGATGTTGTGAAATTTGAAAGGGTTCAGAAAGGATTTACAAGGATGTTGCCAGGGTTGGAGGATTTGAGCTTAGGGAGAGGTTGAATAGGCTACAGCTGTTTTCCCTGGAGCATTGGAGGCTGAGGGGCGACCTTATAGAGGTTTATAAAATCTTGAGAAGTCTAGATAGAGTAAATACACCAGGTCTTTTCCCTGGGAGTCCAGAACTCGTGGGCATAGGTTTAGGGTGAGAGGGCAAAGATATAAAAGAGACCTAAGGGGCAACTTTTTCACGCAGAGGGTGGTGCATGTATGGAATGACCTGCCAGAGGAAGTGGTATAGGCTAGTACAATTTCAACATTTAAAAGGCATCTGGATGGGTATCTAAACAGGAAGTGTTTGGAGGGATATGGGTCTGGTGCTGGCAGGTGGGACGGGATTGGGTTGGGATATCTGGTCAGCATGGATGAATTGGACCAAAGGGTCTGTTTTAATGCTATACATCTCTATGACTCTTAGACTCATGGTGACAATGAACAGGAGCACTGGGGTTGGAGGGCTGGATTCAAGATGTTGGCAGGAGGGCTGGAAGGGAGAAAAGAGTAACCTTGATGGTTGGTGGGAAGGATATCTCTGAAGGGCTCAGGGATCTGCAAGGAAGACTGCATCACCACCCCCAACAATTTCCTGGTACTGTTCTTAATATGGAAAATTGCTCGGCTTACTGTACCCTCAGTAAGTACAGTACTAGTGGAGCAGAAGGAGACCCTGAATTGACCATTAAATAGCCACTTAATTAAGGATTTATAGGCACACGAGCAAACCTGATATCTCTCCTGCCTCTTGGCAAATTTCAGATATGTCAGTTAGAGCTGGCTTTTACGTGCGCCCCCTGGTTGAAGAACTCTTCTCAGGAAACTGATGCAGCCATGATGGGCCAAATGGACTCCTTCTGCATTATAACAATTCTGTAATTCTGTGAAATTCCAGAATATCAACTCAGCCAACAATAAGGAAATGTCAGATTTATCCAAGTCTAAATGTGATGTGGATCCTGGATTTGATAGTGATCAAAGGATGTTGTTAAGTCTTCTCTCTCAGTCAAGATTGCAGACAAGGGAATTGCTGTCAATGTTTTTTTCATTCATTCATGGGATGACGACATCACTGACGAGGCCAATATTTATTGCTCACCTCTAATTATCCAGAGGGAAGTGAAGAAGCAACCACATAGCTGTGGGTCTGGAACTATACCAGAGTTACATGGAGGCCAGACCATGAAGCAAAGCAGATTTCCCTCTTGTAAAGGAAAACAGCAATCCAGATGGTTTTTTATGACAACCAATGACAGTTTCACTAGTGTTGCATTTCATATTTTATTATTTTGAATTAAAATCCTGTCTCAGAAATTTGGGAGAATGAGTTATCCTTCACAGAACATGGGGCAAACTGTCAAAATACAGGACAGTGGGTTTCCCTGACCTGACCTCACCAGGCTGCTTCAAGGGAAGAGTATTAGGCACTTCAGAGATGAAGAGATTCAAACTAGTGGTGGAGTGGGGATGTAAAGTTAGTGTTCAGAGGTCTCATGCTTTCAGGGTTGAATTGCACCCTGCTGGTTAGAAGAGGTCAGAGGGTAGAGGCCTCTTGCTGGGGAAAGAAATCAGAAGTTTGGTGCAATTTAGGGAGAGTGTGGACACCTTGTATTGGAAGCAGAGGGCTATGGTCAAGGATTATTTGGCACCTGGTGCCCAATCTTGGAAAATTCAGGTTGACTCTTGGATTTAGGACTTACCTGCTACATCATCCTCAGCCTGGTGAAAAACCACTCAGGAAACCCAATCACCAGCAGGTAAAGTGGGCAAGTTGAATTTCAATGAAACAGTTAGCCTTTTTACCAAATGTAAGGAAAGCAGTGGAAAAGTATCACTGGACTAGAAAACCAGAGCCCAGATAGTTGTTCTGGGATCATGGATTTGAATCCCTCTATAGCAAATGATGAACATTGCATTAAATAACATCTGGAATTAAAAACAAGTCTAATAATGACTATGAAAACAATGCTCGTTCACTAATGTTCTTTAGGGACGGAAACTTGCCATCCTTCCCTAATCTGGTCTACATGTGACTCCAGATCCTCAGCAATGTGGTTGATTCTAAACTGACTTCTGAAAGAGCCTAGCAAGCTATTCAGTTGTATCAAACTTCTGTGACATTGAAACAATGAAATGAAACTGGAAATACCACTAGCATTGACGACAATCCTGCAAACACTGATGGCAAAAGCAGCCCTGTCGACTCTCCAAAGTCATCATTACTAACATTACTAGTGCCAAAATTGGGAGAGCTGTCTCACATACTAGGCGATCAACAGTCTGATGTAATCATACTCAAAGAATCCAACTTTACAATGTCCCACGGAACATCATCTCCATTACTGTGTATGTCCTGTCACAGCAGCAGGTCAGACCCATCAGAGGTGGTAGCATGGTGGCGTACATTTGGGAAGGAGTTGCCCTGGGGGTCCTCAATATTGACTCTGGACCCCACAATATCTTATGGCATGAGGTCAACACTTGGCAAGGAAACTTCCCACTGATTACCACCCAAAGTACTTTCCCCTGCATCCTTGGCAGATGAATCAGTTTTCTTCCATGTTGAACACTACTGGAAGAAAACATTGATAGTGGCAAGGGCACAGAATGTACTTGGGATGGCAGATTTTAATACCCCTCATAAAAATGGCTCAGCAGCACTACTATTGACCCAGTTAGTTGAGTCCTAAAGCATGTAGCTACTTCACTGGTTCTGTGGCAGGTGGTGAGGAAAGCAACTAGAAGGAAAAACATACTTGACCTCATTCTTACCAACTTGCCAGCTGCAGATACATCTGTCTGTGATAGCATCAGTCACACAGTTCTTCTGGAAACAAAGTTCACATTCACCTTTAGGATACCCTCTATTGTACAGTGTGGCAATTTTGCATTAATAGTGTTTATTACAGATCAAATGAGATGTAGACACCTGAAAAAGCCTGTAAACAGACTTGAAGCTTTTCTCTCTCTCTTGTTCTCTCACTCTCTCTCTTTTCAGTCAGGAAACCAATCAGTATCTTTGAGTATTGATTCAATTTGTTAGAAAGTAACCCACTGGCTTCTGTATTCCTGATTCATCGTCTTGCAATATGACAGCACCCAACTGCCAAAGGCACCAGCAGCAATTGTCATTTTAAAAGGTTTACTAAGATCAGGGGCAGCCAACACTGATCCATTTATTATGATGATTTTCAGCTTTAAGAGACATATTATCTTTGTGCATTTTCATAACATATCTGTTAACAGTGCTGAATTAAGCATAAATTTCTGATAAAGCACACATCAGAAATGTCCGGATTTCACACTTAGAATTCACCATTCCTAAAACTATCAGACCTTTTCAATTTTAATGCTTTTGCCCTTTCTCTATATTGTGTCCCAAGTTAGTTGCCCTTGCTTTGGATAACTCACTTTTGGCAAGATGAATTACTAAACCAGCTGACAGTAATTATTCAAGTAGCCTTCAAGTTCATTTACAAGTTCTTCCAAGGTGTTGCTATAGATCATGACATGGTCTGAATGGACTATGCAGTTAGGAATTTTAGCTACAACTTGATTGATATATCTTTGGAATATAGATTAGGTTCCCTACAGTGTGGAAACAGGCCCTTTGGCCCAACCAGTCCACACCGCCCTTCCAAAGAGTAACCCACCCCTCTCTGACGAATGTACCTATCGCTATGGGCAATTTAGCACAGCCAATTCACCTGACCTGCACAGTTTTAGACTGTGGGATGAAACCAGAGCACCCAGAGGAAACCCATACAGACATGGGGAGAATGTGAAAACTCCGACAAAGTTGGGTCATTTTTGAAACTAACTAGTCTGATTTAAGACCATAAGACATAGGAGTGGAAGTAAGGCCATTCGGCCCATCGAGTCCGCTCCGCCATTCAATCATGGTTGATGGGCATTTCAACTCCACTTACCTGCATTCTCCCCGTAGCCCTTAATTCCTTGTGACATCAAGAATTTATCAATCTCTGCCTTGAAGACATTTAGCGTCCCGGCCTCCACTGCACTCCACGGCAATGAATTCCACAGGCCCACCACACTCTGGCTGAAGAAATGTCTCCGCATTTCTGTTCTGAATTTACCCCCTCTAATTCTAAGGATGTGTCCACGGGTCCTAGTCTCTTCGCCTAACGGAAACAATTTCCTAGCATCCACCCGCTCCAAGCCATGTATTATCTTGTAAGTTTCTATTAGATCTCCCCTTAATCTTCTAAACTCCAATGAATACAATCCCAGGATCCTCAGTCGTTCCTCGTATGTTAGACCTACCATTCCAGGGATCATCCGTGTGAATCTCCGCTGGACACGTTCCAGTGCCAGTATGTCCTTCCTGAGGTATGGGGACCAAAACTGGACACAGTACTCCAAATGGGGCCTAACCAGAGCTTTATAAAATCTCAGTAGCACAATGGTGCTTTTATATTCCAACCCTCTTGAGATAAATGACAACATTGCATTCGCTTTCTTAATCACGGACTCAACCTGCATGTTTACCTTTAGAGAATCCTCGACTAGCACTCCCGGATCCCTTTGTACTTTGGCTTTATGAATTTTCTCACCGTTTAGAAAGTAGTCCATGTTTGTATTCTTTTTTCCAAAGTGCAAGACCTCGCATTTGCTCACATTGAATTCCATCAGCCATTTCCTGGACCACTCTCCCAAACTGTCTAGATCCTTCTGCAGCCTCCCCACTTGCTCAGTACTACCTGCCTGTCCACCTAACTTCATATCATCGGCAAACTTTGCTAGAATGCCCCCAGTCCCTTCATCCAGATCATTAATATATAACGTGAATAGCTGCGGCCCCAACACTGAACCCTGCGGGACACTGCTTGTCACCGGCTGCCATTCTGAAAAAGAATCTTTTATCCCAACTCTCTGCCTTCTGTCATACAAGGTAAAACCAATCCTCAATCTATACCAGTAGCTCACCTCGAACACCATGGGCCCTCACCTTGCTCAGCAGCCTCCCGTGTGGCACCTTATCAAGGGCCTTTTGGAAGTCTAGATAGACCACATCCACTGGGTTTCCCTGGTCTAACCTACTTGTCACGTCTTCAAAGAATTCCAACAGGTTGGTCAGGCACGACCTCCCCTTACTAAATCCATGTTGACTTGTTCTAATCCAACCCTGCTCTTCCAAGAATTTAGAAACCTCATCCTTAATGATGGATTCTAGAATTTTACCAACAACCGAGGTTAGGCTAATTGGCATATAATTTTCGATCTTTTGTCATGATCCTTTCTTGAACAAGGGGGTTACAACAGTGATTTTCTAATCATCTGGGACTTTCCCTGACTCCAGACTTTTGAAAGATCTCAACCAACGCCTCCGCTATTTCCTCAGCCACCTCCCTCAGAACTCTAGGATGTAGCCCATCAGGGTCAGGAGATTTATCAATTTTAAGACCTTTTAGCTTTTCTAGCACTTTCTCTTTTGTAATGGCAACCATACTCAACTCAGCCCCCTGACTTCCTTTAATTGTTGGGATATTACTCATGTCTTCCACTGTGAAGACTGATGCAAAGTACTTATTAAGTTCTCCAGCTATTTCCTTATCTCCCATCACAAGGCTTCCAGCATCAGTTTGAAATGGTCCAATGTCTACTTTTGCCTGTCGTTTGTTTCTTATGTATTGAAAGAAACTTTTACTATCATTTCTAATATTACTGGCTAGCCTACCTTCATATTTGATCCTCTCCTTCCTTATTTCTCTCTTTGTTATCCTCTGTTTGGTTTTGTAGCCTTCCCAATCTTCTGATTTCCCAGCGCTCTTGGCCACTTTATACGATCTCTCTTTTTCTTTAATACATTTCCTGACTTCCTTTGTCAGCCATGGCTATCTAATTCCTCCCCGGATAATCTTTCTTTTCTTGGGGATGAACCTCTGTACAGTGTCCTCAATATTACCCACAAACTCCTGCCATTTTTGTTCTGCTGTCTTCCCCGCTAGGCTCTGCTTCCAGTCTATTTTCGTCAGTTCCTCTCTCATGCCCTCATAATTACCTTTATTTAACTATAACACCATTACATCCGATTTTGCCTTCTCTCTTTCAAACTGCAGACTGAACTCTACCATATTATGATCGCTGCTTCCTAAGTGTTCCTTGGCAGTGCTATCATTCATTTGGTGTAAAAAAAAGTCTCTTTTTATTAGGTCTTTTGATATGAACAATACTTGCCAGTACTGCCTCAAAATATCAATTTTAGAAAGAATGAGACATTGCCAACTGCCAATCTTAACAGTGCAATCTCCTAACTAAGGAATTGAATAGGAAGTTGTTTTCATGATTGCATTTACTTTTCTGTGCTTTATTTTGAATCTAGTTGACCCTTTGGTTTAGGGACTAACACCATTGATGGATTCCAACTACATTGACTCACTTAAATCAGGTAATTTTCCAGCATTGAATCTCTGTTTCCACGTGTTTGTTTTTTATTGCTCAACACTTCTTTTGAATTAATCACCATCTATACAGAAAGTTTTGGCTACTCTGACATCTGAGGCTCAGTGGTTTGCACTCGTAACTTACAGTGCCAGGAACTTGAGTTTGATTTTCGCCTTGGGCAACTTTTTGTGTGGAGTTTGCACATTCTCCCCATGTCTGCGTGGATTTCATCTGGGTGCTCAGTTTCCTCCCACAATCCAAAGATGTGCAGGCTGGGTGGATCAGCCGTGAGAAATGCAGGGTTACAGGGATGGGTGGGTCTGGTGGAATGCTCTTTCGAGGATCGGTGTAGACTCAATGAGCTGAATGGCCTATTTCCATACTGTAGGGATTCTGTGAATTGCTTGTGGTGTTACATTGACCTCTGGGTTGGATTTTGTTTCGCCATTTCTCTAGCATGATGGAAAATTCCCCAGAACCATTCCTATAACTGTTCCATCTCTTTAACCGAAGTCAATTCCATCCATGGCTCATGTATCTTGTGATGACTTGTGAAACAGTGAGGCTTGTTTTCTAATAAACTATTCCCACCAGTTCAGTGAAGCATTTTGCTTCTCTTTGTTGCTGTTTAATTATTTGTTTTCAATTTTATAAATTATGTCTACAAATTGACCTTTTGATATTTATTTTAAACTCTGATTTTTACATGTATATGGAAAGATAGAGTCTTTTCAATGCTGTGTGTCACCTTTTCTTTGACAAGACATTGTGCTGTATTATGCACTCTCAAGGATTTCCAAACCCCACTGTCAAGATGGAAATTGGCACAGAGTTGCCTTTCTGCTCTGAGAAAATGACCAGTTTGGTGTGCAGTTTCAATTTAAAGGATATTTCAATCAAGATAAAAGATATACAAAGCATTAAGTAGTTATTGAGGCTTCTCAATATTATATTGAAAATTTTTCAACCTTGAGTGCTGATTTGATGTTGCCTAGGCGACAATGGTGTCTCAATGGAAACCATACTTAAACTCTAAGCCAAAGCTCATAAACAGTTGAGAACAGTGCGTGAAAAAGGAAACATTTTCCAAGAACATTGTAGCTATAGGATTTGCAGAAAAATGATAATCCATTTAATGATAAAGTAAGATAGACTTTGAACTCTAATGTGATTAGACTATAAGTTCCTCAAGCACTGCGAGAGAATAAGACTCCAATTTAGCCAGTTGTTACTTACTACTAAGAGGTCTCACCTAGCTAAGTGAAAAGAAGAATGACACAACTAAGTGTCACGAGACAGCTAGTTGTTTTAATAAATGGGCAATAAGGAAAATGATATCAGAGAGTATTATTCAGATTCAGAAATCAAGATAATTAAATATCATTAGAATATCAGAAAGATTTGTGATCTGAGGAACCAACATGGTTTCCAGGACATCAGATCTTGATTTGTTACACATTAGTCAGAACATAGAATATACAACCATGCCATTCTAAACTAGTCTCATCTGCCTGCACATGCTCTGTAGCTGTCTATTCCTTGCCTGTCCATTGTGATGATATGTGTTTTTAAGAGGGATTTGTCTGTTCTGGTTCTCTTTAAGAGGTATGATATAAACCTGGTATCAAGCTACCTGCTCATTGGAAAGCAGATTAAATAGCTTTGAGTGTTTTTCAATAGACAAAAGAATTGGGTGGATTCAGGCTCACACAGGCTCAGGATTTTAGTTTTTACTTTGAGTTGTTCAAATTGGAGTCTTTGAAGTTGCATCTTCTAGATACAGCTCTCTCTTTTTTGCTGCAGAAGTTCGAGTCCACTCTCTGCTGCTAGATTCCCTCTGTCAGTATTCTTTCTCCTGACTGGAGAAGATAGCAAGTGAGGGAAACCTGTTTTGCTCTGCCAAGGGAATGTTTATTGATTGCTATACTGGAACAGTTGATGAATAATAGTTAAATAACATATTATTTTGTTAAATATTTAGATAGAATTAAAGTTATGCCAATTTTTTTTTGTTGTTTGCATTTTAACTGTAGTGTAAGAATGAAATGTTTTGCTTAAATCCTAGTAGTTTGGTCAATCAAACAATTGGAATTGGCCTTTTTAAATAAGATAAAAGTTAGGGTCTAGGTTATCTCCTTGATTTAGACTCATAGAGTCATATGTTTTGAGGGAGTTTGATCTGGTCAATAACACCATCTAAATACCTCTTAAATGTTACTAACTACCTTCCCTGGCAGAGCATTCTATCTGTTTAAAAACTTGCTTTGCTTATCTTCTTTTAATTTAACCCCTCTCACCTTAAGCCTTTGCCCCCAAGTGTTTGATACTTCCAACCTTGGAAAAAAGACTTAGACTATTCACCCTATCCACATCTCTCATATACTTCAAACAGGTTGACCCTCATCCACCAAGTTCTAGTGAATACAATCGAAGCTGGTCCAACCTCACTTTGTAGCTAATACATTCTAATCCAGGCAACATATTGGTAATACCTTTTGTACTGTAATCCTGCTACGATGAAATGTATGGAAAAAGCATTTACATCCAAAATATCTAATTGTTAATCATTAAGAGGCCAAACTGTGGTGTAGCAGGTTTTATGCCTATATTGCCACTAACCTTGAATTTCCTCGAATCTGACACATTTAATATATTTGAATTTATGAAAGCTAGGTCAAAATGCACCAGTTAGGTGTGTGATAGAATACTCCCCACTTGCTTGATGAGTGCACCTCCAAACATACTCAAGAAACACAACAACATCAGGGAAAATCAAGCGGACAATTTGATCAGCACCCCACCCAACATCTTCAATGTTTAGATTAGAGTGGTGCTGGAAAAGCACAGCAGGTCAGGCAGCATCTGAGGAGCAGGAAAATCAACGTTTCGGGCAAAAGCCCTCCATTCCTGATGAAGGGTTTTGTCCGAAAAGTGGATTTTCCTACTCCTCGGATGCTGCCTGACCTGCTGTGATTTTCCAGCATCACTCTAATCTAGACTCTGGTTTCAGCATCTGCAGTCCTCACTTTTGCCTACCTTCAATGTTTATTCCATCCATCATCAACATTCAATAGCAGAAGTGTATACCAGCTACAAGATGCACAGCAACAAATCACCAAGACTATTCCAACACCACCTTTCAAATCCACAATCTCTGCCACCTTAAAAGGATGACAGCAGATTCATGGGAGCACCATCACTTTCAGGCTCCACCTGCAAGTTCCTTGCAAGGGCATATACTATCCTGACTTGGAATATCCTTCCATTCCTTCAGTTACAATGGTTCAAAATCATTGTACTCCCTCCCTAACAGAACATGGACTGCAGTGGTTCAAGAGGCAGCTCACCACCTTTTCAAAGGCAAATAATGATGGGCAATAAATGTTGGACCAGCCAGCAAAATAAACATCCTGTGAATTAGTTAAAAACTCTGTGAAATTTGATTACATTAATTCTTCTTCATCTATCATTCAATAAAAACTCCCACTATGACCTGAAAGATGCAAGATTTTTAACAGCTGAAATGAAACAAGTTATTAAATTTACACAAAAAACTTTGGAAGCTAAAAAAACATGAAACATTGAAAAAAGTCAATTCACCAAGTATTCAAACCATACATTTAAAATAGTTTATTTTCCCCTTGCAAGTTGGGAAACATTAAAATTTCACTTTCATTTATCTCAGGGAATCTGGTTTGCATTTTTTCTTGAAAAAAGACAGATTTTGTTGAAGCTTTTTACCTTGCACTCACTAGGCTGTCTGATGGGAAGGATTGCAACTGGCTGTACATTTTATTGAAATTACAGAAGAAAGAGCAAAGCATCAAACATCAACCTCAGCCCAGCTGGAGCATTCTCACCTCCTCAGAAAATTTCAATTATGCTATCCTGATATAAGACTGGCATTGTAAATCAAATGTCTTTACAGAAACTTCCAATTCAATACAAGTAAAAATCAGACAGTTTATTAAACTTCTGGACCCCCCAACCCGTGGAAAAGACCTTGCCTATTTTCTTTATCCATTCCCTTCATGATTTTATAAACCTCTAGAAGGTCACCCCTTAGCCCTTGATGCTCTAGGGAAAATAGCTCCAGCCTATTCAGCCTCTCCCCATAGCTCATTCAACCATTCAACCCTGGCAACATCCTTGTAAATCTTTTCTGAGCCCTTTCGAGTTTCATAACATCATTCTGATAGAAGGGAGACCAGACTTGTATGTAATATTCCAAAAGTGACCAATGTCCTGTACAGCTGCAACATGACCTCCCAACTCCTATACTCAAAGCTCTGACCAATAGAGGAAAGCATACCAAAGGCCTCCTTCACTATCCTATCTAGGTCTCTTTATTCTGCAACACACCCCAGGACCTTACTATTAAATGAATAAGTCCTGCCCTAGTTTGCCTTTTCAAATTGCAGCACCTCACATTTATTTAAATTAAACTCCATCTGCCACTGCTCAGTTCATTGGCCATTCTAATAAAGATTCTGTTGTACATTTATATAAATGATTTGGATGTGAACGTATGAGGTAGAGTTAGTAAGTTAGCAGATGACACTAAAATTTGGAGGTGTAGTGGACAGCGAAGAAGGTTACTTCAGAGTACAAAGGGACCTTGATCAGATAGGCCAACAGGCTGAAGAGTGGCAGATAGAGTTTACTTTAGATAAATGTGAGATGCTGCATTTTGGAAAGGCAAATCAGAGCAGAACTATACATTTAATGGTAAGGTCCTGGAGAGAGTTGCAGAACAAAGAGACCTTGGAATGCAGATTCGTAGCTCCTTGAAAGTATAGTCTCAGCTAGATAGGATCGTGAAGAATGCATTTGGTGTGCTTGCCTTCATTGGTCAGAGGATCGAGTATAGGAGTTGAGAGTTCATGTTGCGGCTGCAAAGGACATTGGTTAGGCCACGTTTGGAATATTGCATGCAATTCAGGCCTCCCTCCTGTCGGAAGGATGTTGTGAAACTTCAAAGGGTTCAGAAAAGATTTACAAGGATGCTGCCAGGATCAGATAGTCTGAGCTATAGGCTGAGGCTGAATAGGCTGGGGCTGTTTTCACTGGAGTATTGGAGGCTGAGGGGGTGACCTTATAGAGGTTAATAAAATCATGAGGGGAATGGATAGGGTAAATCGACAAAGTATTTTCCCTGGGGTGGGGGAATCCAGAAGTAGAGGACATAGGTTTAGGGTGAAAAGGGAGTCAGGAGGTGAGTTACTCTTCTTAGCCTCTGATCTGCTCTTCCAGCCAATGTATTTATAGGGCAAATCCAATTCACTTTTTGATCACTGATTACTCTTACATTAATACTGTTGAGGAAATCAATGATGGGCAATGATGGTCTTTAGTGGGACATTGGCACCATTACTGGATGAAGGAGGGAGCTGTTCTGATGGGATGGGCTCCACCTGAATCAAACTGGGACCAAAGTCCTGATGAATTGCATAACTAGGGCTATGGATATGACTATAAACAAAATAGTTGTGGGGTGGTCGTGGTTGGGTTCAACTGCATGGACAATTTTGAAAAAGTGGGGAGGACTCAGTAGAGGCTATTAAAGTTTCCAGATAGAGTAAGAATATAAAAAGGGTCCAGAATCTAACTTTAGGCACTGCAAATATGGGGACAACTTTGAGAAGGGGAAGCCAAGACAAGATTTAGGGTGCTGAGCTTAAATGCATGCAGAATACAAAACAAGGTAAATGAGCTTGTAAAACAAATTGAAGTTGGTATGTAATGATGCTGTAGGTATCAGAGAGGTATGGCTGCAAGCAATGTAGGGCTGGGAACTAAATATCCAAGCATACATGTCCTAGCACAAGTACAAGCAGATGGGCAGAGGGGATGGGGTCACCTTGATCATAAGAAATGAAATTAAATCAATGGCAAAAAGAGAGTCAGAAGACATATAATCTGTGTGGGTACAATTGGCGAACTGCAAAGATAGAAAAGCCCTGATGGGAGTTGTGTACAGGCCTCCAAGTGGTCAGGATGAAAGGAAGAAACCAAATCAGGAGAAAGAAAAGGCATATAAGAAAGACACTGTTGCAATAATCATGGAGACTTCAATGTGCAGGTGTACTGGGAAAATTAGGTTGGTAGTGGATCTCCAAAAAAGGAATGTGTGTAACGTCTACAAGATGTACAAGTGAATTTGACGGATATCTGTCCATTCCCTTGCCAGTGGAGGTTTCTTCACCTAGTTACATTTGGAAATTATGCTGAAAACGACAATGAATTTCTTGTCCCAGGAAACAAAAACTGGCCAAAATTCAAAGCTATATCTTTTGCTTTGCAATAAAATGACGGAGCATCACCACAAGTTGTTTGTAAAATTGGAAATGTTATCTTTAATAGATATAATTTACAAATAATTCCTTCCACTACACCTTTAAATAAGCCCAGCCCTTTTCAGTTCTTTTACATGGTTTTATCAGTATTTTTAAAGAGCAGGTATCACCATTTGAAGAAGTCAAATAAAGTTTTATTAAGATTTTATTTTAATTTTAATTTTAGATTAACTTTAATTTATTTCTGTACAATGTTACTGAAGATCAGATTGTGAAAATTGGAACATGTGGAGTCAGGTGAGGTGATGACCTTGTGGTATTATCACTAGATTATTAATCCAGAGACCCAGGTAATGACCTTGGTATGAATCCTGCTATTACAGATGCAGATGGTAGAATTTGGACTCAATACAAGTCTGGGTTAAGAGTCTAATGATGATCATTGCTGATTTTTGAGGGAAAAACCTATTTGGTTCACTAAATCCCTTTAGGCAAGAAAAAGAGATTGCATGGTCTGGCCTACATGTGACTCCAGACTCAGAGCAATGTGGCTGGCTCTTAATTGCAGTTAGGGATGGGCATACCTGTGAATGAATAAAATAAAATAAATTGAAAAATGGCCACAAAACAGAAAGCGACCGGGTACAAGAACTGGTTTCTTGGACTGGTGGGAAGTGGTGCAAAGCTGAAACTGCCATTAGGCATCATATTTTTAAATGATTATGCAATTTCACCTTGCATGCGAGATTCTTCTGAGATGTTTCTGGAATTATCCTTGCTGACCTGGATGGCATTTATTGCCCAATCAACTACACACAAAGGATAGATTATTCAATCATTACTACATCGTTCTTTCTGAGTATTTGCTGTGTGTAAACTGGTTGCTGTGATTACACTGCAAAATTATTTCACTGACTGGAAAGCACTTTGAGATATCAGAATGTCATAAAGCTGCAACATAAAAGCAGGATTCCAAAACTGGAGTTTTGATGCTGATGTTTGGAGGGGTTTAATTCAATAACTTGAGGAACTACATCTAATTATATTAGCATATATCTATCTTACTTATCTCAGAGTAAAACTGAAGTTCTAAATTCAAGCAACTTATTTTCACAGCTTAAAACACTTCACATTTCTCAGTATGTATGGAGTCATATTTAGGAACAGTGTGTTTAGTCTTTTTCTAGAATTTTATTTCTGACAGTCAGGAGTCAGTCACTTGATTTCACTAACTCCATCCAGAGAATAAAGCAATCAAACACTGTACAAGGCTCTGTGATCTAACAAGCTTAAATAAATACTCCATTGTAGAACAATGAACAAAAAACAAAACAATTTACAGCACAGGAACAGGCCTTTCAGCCCTTGAAGCCTATGCTGATCCAGATTCTCTATCTAAACCTGTCACCTATTTTCTAAAGGACCTGCAGTCCTCTGCTCCCTGCCCATTCATGTATCTGTCGAGATACATCTTAAATGACGCTATCGTGCCCTCATCCATCACCTCCGCTGGTAATGCATTCCAGGCACTCATCACCCTTTATGTAAAGAACTTTCCACACATATCTCCCTTAAACTTTTCCCCTCTGACCTTGAACTCATGAGCCCTAGTAATTAAGCCCCCCCTAGGGAAAAAGCTTCTTGCTATCCACCCTGTCTATACCTCTCATGATCTTGTTGGCCTCAGTCGTCTCCCCTCAACCTCTGTCTTTCTAATGAAAATAATCCCAATTTACTCAACCTCTCTTAATAGCTAGTGCCCTCCATACCAGGCAACATCCTGGTGAACCTCCTCTGCACCCTCTCCAAAGCATCCACATGTCAACCAGAACTGTACGCAGCATTCCAAATGTGGCTGAATCAGAGTCCTTTACAACTGTAACATGACCTGCCAATGCTTGTACTCAATACCCTGTCTAATGAAGGAAAGCATGCCGTATGCCTTTTTGACCACTCTATTGACCTATCTTGCCACTTTCAATGTACAATGGACCTGAACACCCAGATCTCTCTGTACATCAATTTTTCCTAGGGCTTTTCCATTTACCGTATAGTTTGTTCTTGAATTGCATTTTCCAAAATGCATCATCTTACATTTGGTTGGATTGAACTCCATCTGCCATTTCTCTGCCCAACTCTCCAATCTATCTATATTCTGCTGCATTCTCTGACAGACCCCTTCAGTATCTGCTACTCCACTAATCTTGGTGTCACCTGCAAACTTGCTAATCAGACCACCTATACCTTCCTCCAGATCATTTATGTATATCACAAACAACAGTGGTCCCAACACTGATCCAGGTGGAACACCACTCGTCATAGTTCTTCATTTTGAGAAATTCCTTTCCATTACCACTCTCTGTCGCATGCTGCCCAGTTAGTTCTCTATCCATCTGGCTAGTATACCCTAGACCCCATGTGACTTCACTTTCTCCAACAGCCGACCATGGGGAACCTTATCAAATACCTTATTGAAGTCATTCAATCAACTTTGTCACTTCTTCAAAGAATTCTATTAAGTTGGTAAGACATGACTTTCCCTTCACAAAACCATGTTGCCTATCTCTGATAAGCCCATTTTCTTCCACATGTAAATAGATCCTATCCCTCAGATCTACTCCAACAGCTTCCCTACAACTGACGTTATTAGACTCACTTGTCTGTAATTACCTGGATTATCCCTGCTACCCTTCTTAAACAAAGGAACAACATTATCAATTCTTCAATCTTCCAGGACTTCACCAATGTTCAAGGATGCTGCAAAGATATCTTTTAAAGCCCCCCTTATTTCTTCTCTTGCTGCCCTCAGTAACCTGGGATAGATCCCATCCGCACCTGGGGACTTGTCCATTTTAATGCTTTTTAGAATACTCAACACTTCCTCCCTCCTTATGTTGACTTGACCTAGAGTAATCAAATATCTATCCCTCACCTCACCATCCACCATGTCTCTCTCCTCAGTGAATACCGATGCAAAATACTCATTAAGAATCCCACCCACTTTCTGTGACTCAATGCATTACTTTCTGCCTTTGTCCTTGAGTGGGCCAATCCTTTCTCTAGTTACCCTCTTGCTTCTTATATACAAGTAAAAGGCTTTGGGATTTTCCTTAACCCTGTTTGCTAAAGATCACTTTTATCCCTCTTAATTCCTCATTTCAGATTGGTCCTACTTTCCCGATATCCTTCTTCATCTGTTTTCAGTCGCCTAGAACTTATGTATACTTCCTTTTGCCTTATAGCTAGTCTCACAATTTCACCTGTCATCCATCGTTCCCTTATTTTGTCATTTCTATCCCTAATTTTCACAGGGACACATTTGTCTCATCAACCTAACTCTAATCAACTTCTCTTTAAAAGCTTCCCACCTATCAAATGTGGATTTACCTTCAAACAGTTGCTCCTAATCTGTATTCCGCAACTCCTGATAAATTTTGCTATAGTTGGCTTTCCTCCAATTTAGCACTCTTCCTTGAGGACCACTCTCATCTTTGTCCATGAGTATTCTAAAACTTACGGAATTGTGATCACTATTCCAAAGTAATCACCTATTCAAACTTCAATCACCTGGCCGGGCTCATTCCCCAACACCAGATCCAGTATGACCCCTTCCTGAGTTGGACTATTTATATACTACTCTAGAAAACCCTCCTGGATGCTCCTACAAATGTAGTTCTGTGCATTCCCATCCAATGACCAAAATCCACAGTGGTAGGCAAATGTACTCCAAAGGTCCCTAAAGAACTCTGGAAAACCCACTGCAAGATTGACAAATCAAAGAGAAATCATCCTCATAAATTGAAGAACAGGAAGTAGTGAGAAGACATTCCTTCAGATTATCAGCTGCTACTTTCCTGTAGCTGTTGTTGATAATCTTATGGTAAGCAACAAACTTAGGCAATAAGACAGTCTTTTTTGGAGGAACACTGAGCAGGGTAAGCAAAAAACAGTTAGGGAGTCACTGAGGGAGCAGGAGACCAATAGTTGTGTCCAGGAGTTGTTGGGAGTTGTGGAAGGTGGTCCTATTGTGCAAGGGTCAGACCTGAGACCAAGGTATAGGTTCTCGGGGACAGGAGTCAAGATTAGAGTGGTGCTGGAAAAGCACAGCAGATCAGGCAGCATCTGAGGAGCAGAAAAATCAAAAGGTCCCTAACGAAGCCCTAATAAAGGACTTTTGCCTGAAACATTGATTTTTCTGCTCCTCAGATGCTGCCTGACCTGCTGTGCTTTTCCAGCACCACTCTAATTTTGATTCTGATCTCCAGCATCTGCAGTCCTCACTTTCACCCTCTCAGGGACAGGAACCTGGATGGAATGAGGATCCTATGTGATAGGACAAATACGGGTCCAAAGGCCAGCAGCTCCTTTGCCAAGGTCAGGAGGGGTCTCCAACTAAGAACAGTCTTCTTGCTCTTTGAAAGTGGAAGAGTTTCTGGGAGGAAGACAGCGGGGGCAGCAAAGGGACTAGGGAAGACAGAAGGACCTCAATGGGACAGATGTATTGATAGAGGTTTGCAATGGGCCTAGGGAACAGGGGAAATTCACAAGACGTTAATGAAGAGACAGAGGCAGCTTGGGAGGTGTGGGGAAATGGGAGGCTGCAAAGGGGATGTATGCTGGAAGGTGGGTGCAGTGGCAAGATTGGGAGAGAAGAAGGGAACTGGCGGTAGACCACGGGGATGCAATGATTTTGGGGAAGGCAGGCAAGAGAGAGCCATAGAGCTGTACTGCATGGAAACATACTCTTCAGTCCAACTTATCCATGCCAACCAGATATCCTAACTTAATCTAGTTCATTTGTCAGCATTTGGCCCATATACCTCTATACCCTCCCTATTCATATACCCATCCAGATGCCTTTTAAATGCTGTAATTGTACCAGTCTCTACCACCTCCTCTGGCAGATCATACCATATACACGCCACCTTCTGCCTAGAAAAGTTGTCCCTTAGGTCCCTTTAAAATCTTTCTCCTCTCACTTTAAACCAATGCTGTCTTGTTTTGGACTCCGCTACCCTGAATCAACATAGAATCTCTACAGCATAGAAGCAACCCATTTGGCCCATCAAGTCCATGCTACCCCTATGAAGAGCATCCAACCCAGACAGATCCCTTTATCTCTTCATGGGAGTTGGAAGAGTGAGATGAAGAGGGAGACCTCAAAGGAGTGGAAGAGTCAGGAAGACTTCAAGGGAGTGTGTAGAGATACAGATGCAAGTAATAGGACAGAGAGAAAGACAAAAAGACATAACAATTTCAAACCTGTCAACAGAGGAACACTCAGCTGACTGGGAACAAGGAAAGCTTGAAGTTGCTGATGTAAAGCGTTACTTGCAAATTAAGGTGGTACCTCTAGCTGAAGTTTGTGTATGTTCAGTTGTAAGTCTATGATGAAGATTGTAGTGGATGCAAGGAAAATGAATACTGCTTGAGTCATTAAATTTAACTCTGACATTGAGATGCAGTAAAAAGTGGTAGCCACCAGTTTAAAATGTTCCAATTCTATGAAAATATTATGAGAATACATTACTCGGCAAAAGGTGTTTTTAGGGTGATGGCTTTTTATATGTGCTGGTAATTATGAAAAATAAACATTGGCTAATTTAAGCTTGTTGTCTTGCATCACCTTAAAAATTACTGTATTTTGGAAATTAATGGGTTTTTTTGTGTTTTGTAGTTTTAGGTTTTATGAGCTTGATAATTATTGATGATATCAATGAATTCTTCACATTCTGCTTCTGTGACTTCAAATCCAAAAATGCCTCTAGAAATGTGAAAGATTATATCACTATGTGACTGCATCATTTAATAAAGAAGTCAGTGAGAAGGAAAACAGAATGCTCAAAAGCAAAATGTAGCCCTGGGAAATCAAAAATTAACCCTCAAAGGACCTGGGTTCGATTCCAATCTTAGGTAACTGTCTGTGTAGAGTAGGCACATTCTGCCTGTGTCTGTATAGGATTCCTTTAGGTGCTCTGATTTTCTCCTGCCTTCCAAAGATTAATTGCCTACAGTGTCCAAGGATGTGTAGGCTAGGTGGATTAGCCATGAGAAATACAGGGTTACAGGGATAGCGTAAGGGTGTGGGTCTGGGTGGAATGCTCTTTGGAGGGGCTGTATAGACTTGATGGGCCAAATGGCCTGATTCCACACTGCAGGGATTCTATGATAACTTTTATTGTTTGCAAAAAGCCCTCTGGCCATTCTTCCATGGAAATATCATCACACAACTTAGTAAAAATTCACGTTAAGGTTGTTCCATGTCTTAATAAACTCTGTAGATATTTCATCCATTCTTACTTCTTTTCCAGGTTTAATCTCTTTCATGCTACTCATAACTGTCTCTCTCATTTTTCTGGTCCAATGAAATCAAGTCAACTTTGATCTCCTTCTATTTCAATCATTTCACTTTTTTCATTTCTTCCAGGCAGCTCTTCAATATGTCCCTTCCATCTTCTTATTTGATTGGAGTTTGTTAATAAACAGTTTTCTTATCCTCTACTGCTGTTGTTTTCTGATCTCTTTTGCTTTTATATCCATAAGGGTTGTCCTTCCTACTCAATCCAATTCATCCTGTATATGCCAGTTCTCTTTTAACCATTGTATCCATACCTTTCTGTCTCTCTTCTTAACTCACAGTTCAAGTATTTCTGTTTATCTTTTTCAGTATTGATACTCCTTCATTTTCTCAATTCTTCCAACTGTCAGCACTTCACTCAATTCATTTATTAAACTTCTGTTTATTTATTCTTCATTCTGTTTTTCCACTTGATCCTTTACATTTTCCTCCTATTTCTTTGAAATGTTGATTAACTACATTCCATTGCTCATGCCTGCTGCTGGTATTCTTCTAATTTCAGGATTATTTCTTAAATTAAAATTCCATCAGAACACTAACCAGGGCATCTGGAATACCAGTCCAGTGGCACTACCATTACACTACCCTGAGTCTGAAATGAGGGGATAGAAATGTACAACATAAATATAAATCACAACAGCATCCACTGAATCAGAAACTTACAGCACAGAAAGAGGTAACTTATACCTGTTATGTTTGTAATGGCTCTTTTAAAGGATCATCATGCTTTGGTCTAAATACCACTTTTTTTTCTGTAATCTTTCAAGTTCCTCATCTTCAAGTATCCTATAGATATTGACCAGCTCATAAGTTTCCCCTGGTTACTTTCATGGAAACTGAATATCTACTGAAGCTTCCAACAGTGACATCACGATCATATCTACTGTTTCTTCTTCCTAGCTCTTTAAAAGTTCAACCAGATACATAACTTTACTAATTTCAAAATACACTGTTAAATCCCCTTTTTGTATTGAAGTTAAGTCTCCCAAGCATGATGCCGGATTGATGTTATTTTAGTTTGGGTATTTCTATGTATACATGAATTATTTAATGGGAACAGCAAAATAATGACTACGCTGTAATTCTGGTAACTTCACATATCCTGACAATCTTAGAAAACACTCAACTGATACATAGATAACATTATAAGCAGGTGATGAAAATTGAAGCAACACCCCTCCTTAGTCAGATGCAACAAAGATTTTTAATGCCTTTTTTCACAGAGTTATATCATATTTCCATTAAAACATTGTACTGGTCCAAAGAATGAAGCCACTCTTTCAAGTTGAAGAAATAGGAATTTTATTACTTGCTGTCCCTGTGAAAACTGATAAAATATGATATCAAGTACACACACAATTTTTATGAAAGGATATGTGTCTGTTAGAAGGATCAAGAAAAGAAGAATCAAGAATATGCCATTTTAAAAAAAAGTCCTCACAGTCCTTAAAAATCACAGTTGTTTAATTGATTTCTTCTTTCCACAGCAGTGGCAAAATTTGTAAATACCCTTGCCTTCTTGGTGAATATTCATTCAATGTTGTTTATCTAGAAGCTGAGAGAAAAAGGCAGACAGGGAGACAATCTTCCAATTCTGCTGTTACCAAATCATTATTTCTTCTTTTTTTCTGCCTAAATTCTTGTCCCTGAAATGCAGTGTACGTGTATCTTCATGTCTGGCTTTATTGCTTTTTTCTTCAAACTGGAAAATCTGCAGGTGATCTGCGTCAAATTCCAGAAAAATGGAAATCGACCAGGAAATATTAATTTGACTTTCAATCCTTTTCTTATAACAAAATTCTTCTCAGCTCAATTCAGTCTGATTTTGGTTTATTGGTGCTTCTTAATGGAAATTGATCTTCAATCAATTAGACAACAGGAGACAACCTCGTGCAATAACTCAAGAAACTTTGCTTAAATTCTAACCAAGCTTGTTCCACTGTGAAGTGTCTTTAAAAGATGCCCACTTTGAAGAAGTTCTCCGCCTCCCTCAGACATGCACTGAGTGAGTCCCTTTCTCACTGCCACAGTGCCGTGACCTCTTCAGCCCTCTATCTCTTTGACCCCATACGATGAAACAACCTCTTCAGCACAGTACCACTAAGTTACTTGTTAAAGCAGGGTAGCAACTTTATGCAGGATTCAATTATTGATATCCTGGAGCCCATCTCTCAACTTGAATAAAACAGTGAAGTTTACATTATACACATTATCACAACCATTTCCCTTTCCTTAGAGCCATTTTTTAGTTGATTTTTTTGTTTCTGCAGTGTTTGAATGTTGGAAACAGTTTATGATACCCTTTATACTTTAAATGCAAAAGAAATAATATGGAAAGAGATGCTTATGGTTTCAAAGCTATATAAAAACTAATACAAAAGATCAGAAAGTAGTAATGAATTACAAAATTTATGTAGGATGTAGAAAGAATAAAGTATTCTCTGCTATATAGTCTTGAGTGATGAAAGTCTGAAGGATTGTGGGCGGCACGGTGGCACAGTGGTTAGCACTGCTGCCTCACAGCGCCTGAGACCCGGGTTCAATTCCCGCCTCAGGCGACTGACTGTGTGGAGTTTGCACATTCTCCCCGTGTCTGCGTGGGTTTCCTCCGGGTGCTCCGGTTTCCTCCCACAGTCCAAAAGATGTGCAGGGTCAGGTGAATTGGCCATGCTAAATTGCCCGTAGTGTTACTAAAGGGGTAAATGTAGGGGTATGGGTGGGTTTCGCTTCGGCGGGTTGGTGTGGACTTGTTGGGCCGAAGGGCCTGTTTCCACACTGTAATGTAATCTAATCTAATTGTACAATTATAAATTTTACAAAGTGAACTCCAATCTATAGTTACTTTTAGTCAAAAGATGAGGCATAATCATGTATAATGAATTCAACTAGAAAAATTGCTTTTACAAAAGGCAGAGTGCAGTTGTGATTTGTTGTTCATTTTCACAAAGACTTCTTTTTACCACCTTGAACACTGATTAAGGATGGTTAACAAGTTGGGAGTATCTGTGCTTGCTTACATGACCATGAAGCTACACATTGGCCTCTCAGCCATACAGCTGTAACTCTAAAACATTAGAGCATTGTCTTCAATCTGTTCACAATCCCATGTTACTTTTTTTTTGTCAAATGAAGCTAAGCAGAGTCAAAAGATGTTTTAATTCATTCACAGGATGAGAGCATCGCTGGCTAGATCAACATTTATTGATCTCTAAGGAGGCAACCGCATTGCTATGGGTCCGGAGTCATGATATGCATTGTCTAATGTCACTTAATTGCGCATTTATAACTAAATTAAATTGATCACAAACTGTTAGTTTCCCTCCTAATCCTACAATGGAAGCTCAACCCAGTCAGAAGATCACTGTTGCCATCTTTAGTCAATGCGTTACGTTTTAACAACAATTTTAGTTGATGAAAGATCCCAGGCATTAAAATCACATGATAACAGTTAAAATTTACAGTCATTTTTATCACTATCATAACATTAATCAAAGGTTTTGGAAGTGTGTGTATTACTTAATAGAGAAATTGGTAATGTTTGTGGTCAGCCAGACAGCACACATTCATGAATTGGAGTCTAACAATGCAAGATCCTGCTCTAAGTTTGGGTTGGTCATTATGTGACATTAACAGGAGATATAATAAAAGGTCAATCATATCCTTAAGCCCTCTCATTTCTGTTATCACTTTTGTAAATTTTCTCAGGACCTTTTCCAATGCCTCCTTGGTGACTGAACCACATGCAGTAGTCACAACTTCCCAACTTTATCCATGGAGAAATAAACCACAGTGCTTGATCTTTATTGCTTTGCCAATACCAGTGTAAATTATACTAAAAGCAAAATGTTAAGAATCTGAAGTAAATACAAGAAATGCTGGAGAAACTCAACAGGTCTGGCCGGTCTTTGTCCACAGATAAAAAATAAAGAATATGACCATTTATTGGAACTAAAAGGAGATAAGATGATGTAATTGTTGCTTGCATTCTTTTATCTTACTTTCTTTCTTTTGTTGGCTTGAGGTTCACATTATTTCCTTCTTTCTCGATTCACACTGAATTCAAAATGAGTTTTATGTAGCAATTCACACCTCATTGGAAATATGCTTTGTTTCTTCATTGTACATCTACCCTTTCTGCCTCTCAGTTTACAAAACTAGTTGCTATTTAATCTCCTTTGGCCTTTGCCCAATTGGATGGAGATTTTGTCCTTGGTTCTTCTTGCCTCCTCCCTGTTTCCATAGTCTTACAAACACATGAATTTTTAGTTCCCTTAAGTTCTGACAAAATTCATTATTGTTCATTGTTAGAACTGCTGCCTCACAGCGCCAGAGACCCGGGTTCAATTCCCGCCTCAGGCGATTGACTGTGTGGAGTTTGCACATTCTCCTCATGTCTGTGTGGGTTTCCTCCGGGTGCTCCGGTTTCCTCGCACAGTCCACAGATGTGCAGGTCAGGTGAATTGGCCATGCTAAATTGCACCTAGTGTTGGGTGAAGGGGTAAATGTAGGGGTAGAGTGGGTTGCGCTTCAGCGGGGCGGTGTGGACTTGTTGGGCTGAAGGGCCTGTTTCCACACTGTAATGTAATCTAATCTAATCATTCTGTTTCTCCACACAGATGGTGCCTGAGATTCTCCAGCATGTTTTTGTTCTTGTTTCCAATTTCCAGCAACTGCATTTTTTTTGTTTAAGTGGTTGGTGCATGTATTTTTCTTGAGGCAAAAACAGAATCTGCTGGAGAAAGTCAACAATTCTGATAGCATCTCTGGAAAGAAACAAAAGTCAACATTTTCAGTCCAACGATCCTTCATTGGAACATCACTCGACCTCTTCAGCCTACTCCACCATTCAATAATGTCATGGCTGATCTGATTGCTCCATATTCCTGCCTACCATAATGCTCTTTTACCCCTTTGATTATAAATAATCCACCCTTCTCTACATTAAAAATATTCCAAGACTATCTTCCTCAAAAAGTGGTGCAAGCAGAGTTCCAAACATTCATGACTCTGTGATAGAAAGAAATGCTCCTAATTTCTGCATAAAAAGAGTGATCCCCGAGTTTTAAACAGTGACCCCTAGTTCTAGATCTCCCATAAGATGAAATGTCCCCCCCAACATCAACCATTTCAAAACCCCTCAGGATTGGATATGTTTCAGTTAAGTCACATTTGTTTCTTCTAAATTCCAGTGGACACAAGCCTATCCTGTCCAAACTTTCCTCAATAGACAAGCCACCCATTCCAGGTATTAGCCTGATAAATCTTCTCTGAACTGCTTCCAACACATTAGATCCTCCCTTAAATAAGAAGAATTCTGCATGCAGACTTCAAACTTGTCTCATTACTTAACTCATCATTCAAGAGGAGTTTACTGCAGAGCAGCAAAACACATGCACAAAAAGTGATTTAAATGGCATGTGTCTCAGATTTTTGCAGAAAGTCTCTGCCCTGATAAAGAAAGAATTTATGCTTGTATCTTTTTCTACAGTCAACTCTGTTTGAAATAATGCGGGAAATTGACTCATCCCTTCTCCACGGGCATTCAGAAAATAAACTTCAAATTCAAGCAAAATTGGATGTGAACATCTGTGCAATATGAATGTTTAAGAAAACAATTTGTGAAAAATCAATCAATATATTTGGAAGGAAATCTGTGCACCATGAAATGTTTAAAGGAAACTGGGAAAAAAACATTTCAAAGCATTAGCTTTAATGAAGCACATGGAGTACTCGAAACAGATTACTTTGTCAGATTTAAGGGGAGGGTTGGCACAAATATGAAGCCATAGGATGTGGGTAGGAAATGGAGAAGTTTTTGAGTATAAAGAGATTTAAACACTAGTCCATATAGATCAGTTGGGGGGATTATCTTGTTTGTATATTATTAATTCTATGGAGTTCAATGAGGCCAATCAACTTTTGCCCACTTCCATGACCCTTATGATTCTAGAGTAGTACAAGCTCTTGCTTTGTTAACATGTCATTTTTATGAAGGTCTTTCCTTCTCAATCACTCCTCTTGCTTGAGACATGGTGCCTCTTAGGTTAAACAACCACCAGTCATCTCTCTCAAATGAAAGAACAGCCTATCATCTGGTAAAACTATGCCCCTTACCTTTGCATTTAATGCACCCTCTTGCACTCTCCACTCCCAGGTCACTTCGCCTTGTAAAGCATGAAAATAAGGTGGAGAATGATTGTCATATGCAGGATTGAGAAGCCCCTTTGTCTCATGCATTTCTTGTAGGTCCATCATGTTATTGAAGGATCCTGCCCTTTTCTCAGCTGATAAATTCCACCTATCATGCAGTCAGAACTAATTCAGATCAACCTGTGTTCACTGTTCCGTGACAACCATGTGGAACATCAATAAAGACTTTCACAATTGGACTTTCAGAGTCCTTGAAAAAAAAATTGATGCCAACTAGCTGGTTTCAGAATGGAAGAAAAAATTCCATCTTACTCCAGTTTTGTCAAAATTAACACACAGGATGAAACCACCTCTCATTGCTTTCAAAGAGCATTACTGTTAATGTGCTCCAAGTTGTTGTCTCTGAAAGCAATAATTACTTAATTTAGTTTACATAAATCATAAAATTATAGAATCGTAGAATCATACTAAATTAAATAATTATTGCTTCCATACAGGAGAAGTCGGAACATATTAAGATACTCTGGGGAATGTTCCCTACAACTTCCATTTATAGCAGTGATGTAACAGATATAGCAGATTTGTGTCCACCCAGCTAAGATAACATTTTGATAAATAAATTTGTTGCTTCACAGCATGGTAAGCAGATCTTATTTATGAAGGGAAGTATCATGAATTCTCTCAAAGATAGAATAGAACCCATACAGGGTGGAAACAGACCCTTCAGCCCAACAAGTCCACACCGACCCTCCAAAGAGTAACCCACCCAGGCCCATTCCCCTACCCTTTCACTCTACATTTTATCCCTAACTAATGCACCTAAATGATTACCATGGGCAATTTACCATTGCCAATTCACCTCATCTGCACATCTTTCAATTGTGGGAGGAAACTGGAGCACCCAGAGAAAACCCACGCAGACAGGGAGAGAACGTGCATACTCCACACAGACAGTCGCACGAGGCTGGAATTGAACCCAGGTCCCTGGCACTGTGAGGCAGCAGTGCTAACCAACGAGCCACCCATGCCCCAGGTGATCCATTAAAATGAAATTCCTTTTTACGTTTAAATATCTCATACTTTTGAAGCCAAATTGAAATTGTGTGCATTTCTTCGAGGCAGCACATTATTCCAATAATTACCCTTCAAATTAACAGTGAATGTTGTGGTTGTGCACCTTCAATTGCTCAGGCCAGTAATAGTTCATCAGCAGCTCGTGTTTGTGGGAATTCTGCACTCTTTGATGAGAACTATAAATGCAATACAAGCTCACTACATAAACTTGCTTGAAGGTGTACTATGAATAGACATTGTTCCTTCATCCTTTGACCTAAATTTCCAGACATTTTTGGTTAAGAGTCTTTCTGAGAAGTTAAATACATAAGGGATCCTAATACAATTCCCAGTGGACACTGCAATGTTCCAGTTTAAACATAACTATTGTTTCAGAACTAAGAGAAACCTGCGTCCAGGGTCCTCTCAGTACATCAATAGATTCTTTCCCAATTTGATGATCATGTGGAACAATATTCCAGAAACAATTTAACAGCAAAACAAGAGGGCAAAAATTGGGGTGGCACAGTGGCTCAGTGGTTAGCACTGCTACCTCACAGTTCAAGGGACCTGGATTTGATTCCAGCCTCGGGCGACTGTCTGTGTGGAGTTTGCAATTCTCCCCGTGTCTGCGTGGGTTTCCTCTGGGTGCTCCGGTTTTCTCCCACAATTTAAAAGATGGGTAGATTAGGTGAATTGACTGTGCTAAATTGTCCACAGTGTTCAGGGATGTGTAGGTTGGGTGCATCAGTCAGGGGTTAAATTAGAGTGGTGCTGGAAAAGCACAGCAGGTCAGGCGGCATCCGAGGAGCAGGAAAATTGACGTTTCGGGCAAAAGCCCTTCATCAGGAATGGAGGCAGAGAGCCTCTGGGGTGGAAAGGTAAATGGGGGGTGGGGGTAGGGGGGGGTTTGTGGGGCTGGGGAGAAGGTAGGAAAGAGTACAATAGGTGGGTGGGGGTGGGGATGACAGTGATAGGTCAGAGAGGATGGTGGAGTGGATAGGTGGGAAGGAAGACAGGTTGGTAGAACAGGTCATGAGGACAGTGCTGAGCTGGAAGGTTGGAACTGGGGTAAAGTGGGGGAGGGGAAATGAGGAAACTGGTGAAGTCCACATTGATGCCCTGGGTTTGAAGTATTCCGAGGTGGAAGGTGAGGCATTCTTCTTCCAGGCGTCAGGTGGTGAGGGAATGACGGTGGAGGAGGCCCAGGACCTGCATGTCCTCAGCAGAATGGGAGGGGGAGTTGAAATGTTGGGCCAGGGGCCAGTGGGATTGATTGGTGTGGGTGTCCTGGAGATGTTCTCTAAAGTGCTCTGTGAGAAGGCGTCCACTTTCCCCAATGTAGAGGAGACCGCATTGGGAGTAACGGATACAATAAATGACATTGGTGAGTGTGCAGGAGAAACTTTGATGGATGTTGAAGGCTCCTTTGGTGCCTTGGATAGAGGTGAGGGAGGAGGAGTAGGCGCAGGTTTTGCAATTCCTGTGGTGGCAGGGGAAGGTGCCAGAAGGGGAGGGTGGACCTGACCAAGTAGTCACGGAGGGAACGGTCTTTGCTGAAAGTGGAAAGGGGTGGGGAGGGAAATATATCCCTGGCGGACGATGCGGTTTATGCGAAGGTTGGTAGGATGGAAGGTGAGGACCAGGGGGGTTCTGTCCTTGTTATGGTTGGAGGGGTGGTGTTTGAGGGCAGAGGGGCGGGATGTGGATGAGATGGGTTGGAGGGCATCTTCAATCACGTGGGAAGGGAAATTGTGGTCTTTGAAGAAGGAGGTCATCTGGTGTGTTCTGTGGTGGAACTGGTCCTCCTGGGAGCAGATACGGCAGAGGTAGAGGAATTGGGAATACGGGATGGCATTTTTGCAGGAGGTAGGGTGGGAAGAGGTGTAATCCAGATAGCTTTGGGAGTCGGTGGGTTTGTAAAAAATGTCAGTGTCAAGTCGGTCATCATTGATGGAGATGGAGAGGTCCAGGAAGGGAACAGAGGTGTCATAGATGGTCCAGGTGAATTTAAGGTAGGAGTGGAATGTGTTCGTGAAGTTGATGAACTGCTCAACCTCCTCGCAGGAGCACGAGGTGGTGCCGATACAGTCATCAATGTAGCGAAGGAAGAGGTGGGGAGTGGTGCCGGTGTAACTACAGAAGATGGATTTTTGCCTATAATCTCTTCCAACCTCTTCTGTTAGGCAGAACATACAGAAGCTTAAACACACGTACCAACAGATTCAAGAATAGCTTCTTCCACACTTTTATCAATCTGCTGAATGGACTTCTGAAATGTCAAATCTGATGTTGATCTTGCTTCTTGCACTTATGTGTAGCCTCAGTCTGTTCAATCATCTTATGATCTGCCTGTACTGCACACAAAACAAAACTTTTCACTGTACTTAGGTATATGTGACAATAATAAATCAAATCAAATCCTCTGAATAAAGGGACAGCAATAAATTGTTTAGGTGCAGGAGTTTGAGGCTTTATTGGGACTTTCCAAAGGGGAATGTAATACATCAAACTGAATGCCTTAAATTCCTACATTGATTATACAAATGACTGTTGAGCTCCCAAAATTCCCCAAATAAAATAATTTTCTTTGTGTCAGTTTCTTAGTACTGCATTAGTTTCATTCGACTGCACTTGAAACAGTGCCAAGCGCAGGGATGGTGTAGGCACCAAAGATCACAACATTTCAAAAATATTGAAGCACAGAAACTGGGAAAGGAGTGGATCACTTGACTCTTTTCAATTAACATTTGGCTCTTTTCAATTAACATTTGGATCTTTTCAAATAACATTTGAAGGAAGTGCAGCATACTTGAAGTCTTCTTCCAGATAGCATTGAGGAGGATTATGAGGCTGAAAGACTATCTGAGACAATAATCTGGGAAAATACAATCTTGCTGCTGCAACAGGAGTGCTGCAACAACCTGACTTTCCTGTTACATATGTGGATAATTTGGCATTTTTTAATTGGTCTGTGCTTCACTGTGGCCATAACAGCAGCTTTCAGTAAGGCATCACTGGATATCGATCCCAGTAAATGATGATTTCCTAAGTGATCCCTGATACCGGTCTGACCAACACTGCTAATAGCTCTCATTCAATGTAAACATTGACTTTAGTCAAATGGAATGCACTGAAAGGGGGTTGGTGTCTTGTGCTTTACTACAATAACAATTAGAAACCTGTCATTATGGACAGATATTGGACCATAGCTCACACTGGGAGAAAGTGAGGACTGCAGATGCTGGAAATCAGAGTCGAAGAGTATGGCACTCGAAAAGCACAGCAGGTCAGGCAGCATCCGAGGAACAGGAGAATCAACATTTTGGGTGTAAGTCTGATGAAGGGTTATGCTTTTCCAGCACCACACTCTTTGACAATAACTCACACCTCTGCGGATATTAGAATAAAGGTCACAGTATCACAGAACTGCCAGAGTGCAGAAGGAGGTCATTCAGCCCATCATGTCTGCACTAGCCATTTGAGAATTCTGATTTAGTACCAACTTTTTGCATTTTCATTGTAACCCCACACATTGATTCTATTTAAATAATCATCCTATGTCCTCTTGGAAACCTCCAATTGGAACTGCTTTAGCCACTCTTCCAGACCCTAATTACTCACTATGTAAAAAGGCTTTTCTCACCTCACATTTCCTTCTTTTGCAAAATACTTTCAATCTGTGCCTGGTGGCTCTCAAACTACTTACAATTGGGACACGTTTCCCACTATCAATTTGTCCAGGCTCCTCATGATTTTGATTTAGGATCCTAGACAACAGAAGTAGATGTTGGAAATTTGGACACAGAAATGAGTACACCTGATTGTGGTCCACTGAGATTTCTGTCCCTCTTCAGTTTTTGTACCTGTAATAAAGATGTTCTGTGTATGGAGGATTAAACCACAGAAGTGGCAGCAAAATTATTCCATCAAAAAAGTTGATCTTGTAGAACAACTAAGAAAACAAACCAGAAATCAAAATATTAATTCTTTTTAAGAGTTTACACTGGTCAGACCATCGCTGGAATACTATGAACAATTGTAGTCCCTTTATCTGAGGAAAGTTATACTAATATTGGAGATAGAGAAAGTTCATTTGGCTAATCCTGGGTGTGAAGGGACTGTCTAATGAGGAGGTTGAGTAGTTTGGGTCGGTACTCATTGGATTATAGAAGATTTATAGAAACTTACATGTATGTTGTGGGCTTGACAGGAGAGAAGATGAGAAGCTATTTGCTCTGTGAGAGAGTCTAGGACTGGAATGCATAATCTCAGAATAAAGGGTGGCCCAGTTAGGGCAGAGATGAGGAGGAGTCTTTTTCCCACAGAGGGTTGCGAATCTGTGGACTTCTTTACCACAGAGGGCTACCAAGGTTCGGTCATTAGTATTGTTGTGCCCCTGTTCAAAAAAGGGAATAGGGATAACCCCGGGAATTACAGGCCAGTTAGTCTTACTTCGGTGGTAGGCAAAGTAATGGAAAGGGTACTGAGGGACAGGATTTATGAGTATCTGGAAAGACACTGCTTGATTAGGGACAGCCAGCACTGACTTGTGAAGGGTAGGTCTTGCCTTACAAGTCTTATTGAATTCTTTGAGGAGGTGACCAAGCATGTGGATGAGGGTAGAGCAGTGGATGTAGTGTACATGGATTTTAGTAAGGCATTTGATAAGGTTCCCCATGGTAGGCTTATGCGGAAAGTCAGGAGGCATGGGTTAGAGGGAAATTTGGCCAGTTGGATAGAAAACTGGCTAACCGGTCGAAGTCAGAGAGTGGTGGTAGATGGTAAATATTCAGCCTGGAGCCAAGTTACAAGTGGAGTTCCGCAGAGATCAGTTCTGGGTCCTCTGCTGTTTGTAATTTTTATTAATGACTTGGAGGAGGGAGTCGAAGGGTGGGTCAGTAAATTTGGAGATGATACGAAGATTGGTGGAGTTGTGGATAGTGAGGAGGGCTGCTGTCGGCTGCAAAGGAACTTAGATTTGATGCAGAGCTGGTCTGTGGAGTGGCAGATGGAGTTCAACCCTGTCAAGTGAGAGGTTGTCCATTTTGGAAGGACAAATAAGAATGCGGAATACAGGGTTAACGGTAGGGTTCTTAGTAAGGTGGAGGAGCAGAGGGATCTTGGGGTCTATGTTCATAGATATTTGAAAGTTGCCACTCAGGTGGATAGAGCTTGTAAGAAGGCCTATGGTGTATTAGCATTCATTTGCAGAGGGATTGAACTCAAGAGTCGCGAAGTGATGTTGCAGCTTTACAGGACCTTGGTTAGGCCACATTTGGAATACTGTGTGCAGTTCTGGTCGCCTCATTTTAGGAAAGATTAGATTAGATTACTTACAGTGTGGAAACTGGCCCTTCGGCCCAACAAGTCCACACCGACCCGCCGAAGCGCAACCCACCCATACCCCTACATTTACCCCTTACCTAATTCTACGGGCAATTTAGCATGGCCAATTCACCTGACCTGCACATCTTTGGACTGTGGGAGGAAACCGGAGCACCCGGAGGAAACCCACGCAGACACGGGGAGAACGTGCAAACTCCACACAGTCAATCGCCTGAGGCGGGAATTGAACCCGGGTCTCAGGCGCTGTGAGGCAGCAGTGCTAACCACTGTGCCACCGTGGCGCCCAAAGATGTGGAAGCTTTGGAGAGGGTGCAGGGAGGATTTACCAGGATGTTGCCTGGAATGGAGAATAGGTCGTACGAGGATAGGTTGAGAGTGCTAGGCCTTTTCTCATTGGAACGGCGAAGGATGAGGGGTGACTTGATAGAGGTTTATAAGATGATCAGAGGAATAGATAGAGTAGACAGTCAGAAACTTTTTCCCCGGGTACAACAGAGTGATACAAGGGGACATAAATTTAAGGTGAAGGGTGGAAGGTATAGGGGGGATGTCAGGGATAGGTTCTTTACCCAGAGAGTGGTGGGGGCATGGAATGCGCTGCCTGTGGGAGTGGCAGAGTCAGAATCATTGGCGACCTTTAAGCGGCAATTGGATAGGTACATGGATGGGTGCTTAAGTTGGACAAATGTTCGGCACAACATTGTGGGCCGAAGGGCCTGTTCTGTGCTGTATTGTTCTATGTTCTATGTTCTATATTCAAGGCTGAGATAGACAGGAAGGGATTCAGGTTTATGGAGAAAAGTTAAGAAAGTGGAGTTGAGGATTATTAGATTAGTCATGATCTCACACAATGGTGCATCAAACTTTCCAAACATGTGCAGGTTACGTGAATTGGCCACACTAAATTGCCCATAGTGTTCAGGGATATGTAGATTAGGTGCACTATTCTGGGATCATTGTAGAGGAGTGGGGGAATGGGTCTGGGTGGGTTTTTCTTCGGAGGGTCAGTGTGGACTTATTGGTCTGAAGAGCTTGTGTCCAAACTGTAGGGATTCTATAAATAAAAAAAAGGCCTTCTTCTGACCTATGTCTCTTTTTTTATTCATTTGTGTGATGTGGGCATCTCTGGTTGGGTAACATTCATTGCCCATCCCAAGCACCCCTCGAGAAGATTTAGGTGAGATGATTTCTTGGACCCTGAAATTCACTTGCTGTGGGTTGACCCAAAAACCATTAGAAAGGGAATTCCAGGACTTTGACCCAGTGCTAATGAAGGAAAGGTAATATATTTCCAAGTCACGATGGTGAGTTTCTTGGAGTGCAACTTGAAATTAGTGGTGTTTCCATATATCTGCTGCCCCTTGTCCTTCGAGATGGAGTGATCATGGGTTTGGAAGGTACAGTCTTGGGATCTTTGGTGAATATCATATGGCATCTTGATAGGTAGTAACACATTAGCATGGTTAGTAGATTGGCTAGCTGGCATAAAATGGAAAGTGTTCAAAAAAAAATCCTTACCTAATTGATATGATATGCTGAATGGAGGTTTGTGAGGGTCTGTGTAAGGGCCTCAAATTATTACAATTTATGTCATTGACTTAGATGACAAAAGCAAAAATGTGCAAATGACACAATTTAGGAACATTAATTGCAAAGAAGACAAGGAATTGACACTTGGCTATAGGTAGATTGAGTGAGTGGACAGAAGTATGACATATTGCATATTAAGTGGGAAAGTATAAAGTTGCTGACTTTAGCAGTAAGAATAAAAATGTAGAATATTACTTAAATGGAGAATGACTGCAGAATTCTGAGATGCTGTGGAATCCAGGTACTTTAGTACACGAATTACAAAAAGTTCAAACAAAGGTGCAGCATGTAATTAAATAGGTGAATGGCATATTATCTTTTATCATTAGAGGAACTCAATGTAAAAGTAAGGATACTATCCCTCAGTTCTGCAAGTTATTGGTGAGACCACATCATAAATACTATGTGCAGAGTTGGTCTTTTTAGTTAAGGAAACATTGGAGGCAGTGTATTGGAGGTTTACTCGATACATACCTGGACTGACTGGGTTGCCTCATGAGGATAGGTTGGACAGACCAGGCTTGACAGACCACTACTGGAGTTTAGAAGATTGAAGGGTGACTTAATTGCAATGTATAAGATCCTGATTGGTCTTGACACAGTGGATGCGGAAAGGATGCTTTCTTTTGTGAGTCAGTCCAGAACTAGAGGACGCTGTTTCAAAATTACTTTTAGGACAGAGAAGAGTTTTCCTTTTCTGTCATCGTTGTGTAATTTTGGAACTCAGTGCCATAGAACTCAGTGCCAGGCTCAAAGGCTAGATGCTGGATCAGTGGTGCTGGAAGAGCACACCAATTCAGGCAGCATCCGAGGACAGGCAAAATCGACGTTTCGGGCAAAAGCCCTTCATCAGGAATAAAGGCAGAGAGACTGAAGCGTGGAGAGATAAGCTAGAGGAGGGTGGGGGTGGGGATAGAGTAGCATAGAGTACAATAGGTCAGTGGGGAAGGAGATGAAGGTGATAGGTCAGGGAGGAGAGGGTGGAGTGTTTAGGTGGAAAAGGAGCTAGCCAGGTCGGACAAGTCCAGACACGTCAGGGGATCGTATTGCTGGAGGTTAGAAACTAGGATGAGGTGGGGGAAGGGGAAATGAGGAAACTGTTGAAATCCACATTGATGCCCTGGGGTTGAAGTGTTCCGAGGCGGAAGATGAGGCGTTCTTCTTCCATGCGTCTGGTGGTGAGGGAGCGGCGGTGGAGGAGGCCCAGGACCTCCATATCCTCGGCAGAGTGGGAGGGGGAGTTGAAATGTTGAGCCACGGGGCGATTTGGTTGGTTGGTGCGGGTGTCTCGGAGATGTTCCCTAAAGCGCTCTGCTAGGAGGCGTCCAGTCTCCCCAATGTAGTGGAGACCGCATCGGGAGCAACGGATACAATAAATAATATTAGTGGATGTGCAGGTAAAACTTTGATGGATGTGGAAGGCTCCTTTAGGGCCTTGGATGGAGGTGAGGGAGGAGGTGCGGGCACAGGTTTTACAGTTCCTGCGGTGGCAGGGGAAAGTGCCAGGATGGGAGGGTGGGTCGTAGGGGGGCGTGGACCTGACCAGGTAGTTACGGAGGGAACGGTCTTTGCGGAAGGCGGAGAGGGGTGGGGAGGGAAATATATCCCTGGTGGTGGGGTCTGTTTGGAGGTGGCGGAAATGTCGGCGGATGATTTGGTTTATGCGAAGGTTGGTAGGGTGGAAGGTGAGCACCAGGGGCGTTCTGTCCTGTCCACGCCCCCCTACGACCCACCCTCCCATCCTGGCACTTTCCCCTGCCACCGCAGGAACTGTAAAACCTGTGCCCACACCTCCTCCCTCACCTCCATCCAAGGCCCTAAAGGAGCCTTCCACATCCATGAAAGTTTTACCTGCACATCCACTAATATCATTTATTGTATCCGTTGCTCCCGATGTGGTCTCCTCTACACTGGGGAGACTGGACGCCTCCTAGCAGAGCGCTTTAGGGAACATCTCCGAGACACCCGCACCAACCAACCAAATCGCCCCGTGGCTCAACATTTCAATTCCCCCTCCCACTCTGCCGAGGATATGGAGGTCCTGGGCCTCCTCCACCGCCGCTCCCTCACCACCAGACGCATGGAAGAAGAACGCCTCATCTTCCGCCTCGGAACACTTCAACCCCAGGGCATCAATGTGGATTTCAACAGTTTCCTCATTTCCCCTTCCCCCACCTCATCCTAGTTTCTAACCTCCAGCAATACGATCCCCTGACGTGTCTGGACTTGTCCGACCTGCCTAGCTCCTTTTCCACCTATCCACTCCACCCTCTCCTCCCTGACCTATCACCTTCATCTCCTTCCCCACTGACCTATTGTACTCTATGCTACTCTATCCCCACCCCCACCCTCCTCTAGCTTATCTCTCCACGCTTCAGTCTCTCTGCCTTTATTCCTGATGAAGGGCTTTTGCCCGAAACGTCGATTTTGCCTGTCCTTGGATGCTGCCTGAATTGCTGTGCTCTTCCAGCACCACTGATCCAGAATCTGGTTTCCAGCATCTGCAGTCACTGTTTTTACCTCAAAGGGTAGATGGCCTACTTCAGGTCTTGCTTCATCTGTTCATGTGTCCCAGTGTGTAAAATAGAAGGACTGAAAACAAAAGAAATAAAATTGTGGATCAAACAGGATCTGATATTCTGTAGATGGTGGTAGGAGAGAAAAATTGGTGGCATTAAAGAATACCAAAAAAAAATGATCCTGAAGAAGGTGTAGGAGGTATAGTGAATTATGATGAGGATTGTGAATAACTTCAAGAGCATGTGAACAAGTTGGTGGAACGGGCAGAGACTGGGCACGTGAATTTGTATGCGCAGATTGCGAACTAGTTTGTTTTGATAGGAATAACAAAGACAGGCAATATTTAATAAAGGATATCCATTGCATGAGGGTGGAAGAGCACCTGGCACAGACTTGATGGGTTGAAGAGCCATTTTCTGTGTTACAGACCTCTATGCCTCCAAGAGCAGATGGATCCCTAGAATGTAAGCAGAAATGTCTGGAGTTGTCTGGGCTGGTTCTAAAAGTAATTCAAAAAGCATACAAGGTCCTGGCTTTTATAAATACAAGTATAGAATACAAAAGCAAAGAAATCAAAGAACCAAGAACAAAGAACAGTACAGAACAGGAAAAGGCCCTTTGGCCCACCAAGCCTGGACTGACATGCAACACCTTTCTAAAGTCAAAATCATTTCCTTCTAAGTGGTCTGTATTCTTCTATTTCCTGTATACTGATGTATCTATCAAGACACCTCTTAAACATTGATACCATATATGTTTTGACCAGCTTCGCTGGCAGTGCATTCCAGATACTTACCACCCTCTGTGTTAATAGACTTCTGTGTAACAGAACTTACCCCAATCCCAATTCCTCCTCTCCTGCAACACTTACCTTGTGCTGGGAGCCACTGACTTTGGCCCCTGATGGTAGCCATCCTAATCAGAGTCTACTTGGTCATTCATTTTTTAATAAGTTGTTAATTAATATGTTAATCAGATCCAGCCCTCAAGTTTGGCTCAGCCTGTTTGCTGCCACTCCCAGACAGGCTCATTACTTGTTTTGCCATATATTCCTGCATCGGGTTTTTAAAAAAACTTTCATCTCAAAAGAAACCTCTGATGTGTTCAAGAGGGTGCCACATTGATGCAAAGACAGCCAGGGGAATGAGACAAATGTGATTTAACTGAATTGTTTTTCTCTCTCATACACACTGCAAAGTGCCACTCCCTTGTTTTGTTCTCTGAGCTCTTTTAACAGCTGCCCTCAATTTCATTTCTCTTTGCTGTAAAATGCTCTTTCTTCTGCTTTCTCAAAACAATGTTGGAAGTGCCTTACATCTGGTAGTGCTTTAAGACTTTTTAAATGTAGAATCTATTTCTCTCCCCGTATGTCTGTGACAATAAAGATTCACTGTCTCTTAAAATTTCATTCTCAACTTCTTGAGAAAACTAATATCTCAGCATTCCTGATTCTACTTTGAATTAGTGCTAAAAATGTGTTGCTGGAAAAGCGCAGCAGGTCAGGCAGCATCCAAGGAGCAGGAGAATCGACGTTTCAGGCATGAGCCCTTCTTCAGTCCTTCTACTTTGAATTACTTGAGTTTGTGTTTATCCTTTGAAGAGCTTGCTGTTTAGTAAATTGTTGAACTTTCCCTTCAGAATTTTTTATTTCCCATCTAGCTTACTGTAATTATACCCTCCCGGTCCAGCCACATCTTCAGAGAGCATCCATATTCTCCATCCCACCTCTGACCTTTCTCACCATTGACCTTCTCTCAGTTTCTTTTCCTCTCACCAACTGTAAGTTCAGCAGAACCAATCTTTGCAACTTTGCCAGATTGGAGATCGACTGACTGACTGTAGCTGCAGTCATCACATTCCAACATCATTCAAAACATGGAAAGAATGAAGCTCTGTCTCACTGGAGGCATCTTTGCCATTTTTACATTTTTTAAGCCTTTTTAGTACAGAATTACAAATCAGTACTCAGATTCTGGTGTTAGATCACCTTACATAATGAGTAGCATTGAATCTCAGTACTTAGGATTGATGAGGTGATTAATTGGTTCAGTATGGGTAAGTCTATTCCTTAACTTTTGTCCCTGTTAGATGCAAGAATCTTTGTGGTAATCTTTCTTAAACATGGTTTATTTTGCAAACTTTTGTTTTTTTAAACAGCTTTGCTTTCCCCACAAGACGTGAAAAATATTCAGTGGTTATAGGATGTTGCTCGAATACAAGAGAAATTCCACCATTTTTCCATTCTCCAGATTCAATGGGAGGAACTGTCACAAACATGAATCCCCGTCTTGAAACCAGTACAACAAGCATTCGGGCATAACTCCTGCGAAACCAACTTTTAATAGACTTGACACTCTCCAGATGGTTGAAAAGCAGCTTGCCCAGCTATTTCCTGTTTTTTCAACTCTCAATTGGCCAGTTTTCTGGGCAAGGGTAAGAAAAATGTTACAAGAACACTGCGCTGAAGCACAGGAACATTAATCTTAGTGAATGGTGGAGCTATTACCAATTGTTTAAAATAATGACAACTTGCTGATCAAGATGCTTGCAGCTTGAAGTCAAAGCACCTTAATGATGAGACAGGAAATGACAGGTCTTATGAGGAAAGTATGAGAAACTTGAACCTGTTCTTATTGGCAAGAAGAAGGTTAAGAGGGGATTTGATAGAGACATACCAGATGCTCAGAGGATTAGATAGGGTAGACAGTGAAAGTCTTTTTCATAGGATGATGACATCAGCGTATACGAGGGGCATAACTACAAATTGAGGGGTGATAGTTTTAAGACAGATGTCAGAGGCAAGTTCTTTACACAGAGAGTGGTACGGGCATGGAATGCCCTACCTGCTAATGCAGTCAACTCAGCCACATTAGGGAGATTTAAACAATCCTTGGATAAGCACATGGATGATTTTGGGATAGTGTAGGGGGACGAGCTGAGAATAGTTCACAGGTCGGTGCAACATCAAGGGATGAAGGCCTGTTCTGCGTTGTATTGTTCTATGTTCTATGATAAAAAGAAAAATCAATCCTGCATTATCATGGGACATGCCATCACATGTACTTAAAGATCTGTGGGTCAAGAATTGATCTGTTTGCTCTTGTGAAAATTCAGGGCAGAAGCTCAGAATTCAGAACAAATGTCAACCCTAAATCAAGGGACAGCAAATGATGGTTTGAAGGAAAATATCAAAAGGCAACAGGTAGTTGAAATTGAGTATTTGACTGAGTGTATATCAGGAATGGAGAAATGCACACATCTCCACAATTAAGTGATCCACAATCCCTATTAATTCTGAGTTATGGCTAATAATCACAATCGAGAGCGTGGTGCTGGAAAAGCATAGCAGGTCAGACAGCATCCGAGGAGCAGGAGAGTCAAAGTTTCTGCTTCTCGGATGCTGCCTGACCTGCTGTGCTTTTCCAGCACCACACTCTTGACTCTGATCTCCAGCATCACTTTCTACTAATAATCACCAATGTCATCTTACTTTTACAAACTTTGAGTAGAGCAAGCCTCACACCTCTATCTCTCAGGTTATGCATTCTTGATGAGCTCCAAGGCTGCCACTGGGGCTGCAGCAGACAGCAACTAAATTTTATTATTCAAGCAGAGATTTCTGACATAATATTCCTCACTGAGGTCCAAATAGTTTTGACATCCTGGGTTAAGAACCTTTCTCTAACCATTTCAAGCAGCTTGCCTTGTTCTGTGACACCTCTGCTCATTATGCTTTTCAGAACCAAGTCCAAAGGGAATGCAACCACTGGACAGAAACCCACCAGGATTCTTTTAACTGCACCTTCTAAACTTCAGGAAGAAAGGAGGAGGTCATGCCCCCATCTACACCAACGGAGCTGAGGTGGAGAGGGTTGAGAACGTCAAATTCCTAGGAGTGACGATGATCGACAATCTGTCTTGGACTTCTCATGTAGATGTGATGGTCAAGGAGGTGCAACAATATCTCTTCTTCCTCAGGTGGCTTAGGAGATTCAGCATGTCTATAAGGACCCTCACCAACTTGATGTACCAAAGAAAGCATACTATCACGGTGCATGATGGCCTGGTATGGCAACTATTCTCCCTAGGCCATAAGAAACGACAGAAGGATTTGTGTACAGCTCAGGCCGTCACAAAAGCCACCCTCCCATCCACGAACTCCATTTACACTTCTCATTGCCACGGAAAGGGTATCAACATCCTCAAAGACCTCTCCCCTCATGGTAATGCTCTCTTCCAACCTCTTCCATCAGGTAGAAGACACAGAGGCTTGAACAATCACACCAATTGGTTCAAGAACAGCTTCTTCCCTGGGTTATTTGACTGCTGAATGGACTCTCTAGCTTCAAATAATGTTGATCTTGCTAATGTTGATCTTGCTTTGCACACCTCCTGTTGCAACCTGTATGTCTCGCCCTATCTAAGCACCTTATGATCTGTATGGCCTTGTTTGCTATGAAAGGCACATAGCAATGATCTGCTATGCTATGATCTGCTTGTACTGCTCACAAAACAAAGCCTTTCTGTTTACATAGGTACATGTGACTAAAATAAATCAAATCAAAAACCCATGACCAGTTTCAGCTAGAAGGACAAGTGCATCAAATGCATGGGAACACTATCTTCTACAAGATCTCTCAAGCTGCTCACCATCCCCTTTGAAAGTATTGCCATTTTTTCAGTGTCACTGGGTTAAAATCCTGGAAGCCCATTTCTAACATCATTGTGGGTTTGCTTACACTCCTGAGGACTGCAGTGGTTCAAGATAGCAGCTTACCACCACCATCTCCAGGAATATTAGAGATAGACAATAAATTCTGGCACAGCCAGCAATTCCCACATCCCACGAAAGAATAAAAAGAATCCGTGTTTTGAGACAATTGGTTTGTGCAGAATGTTTGGCATTAGGTCAAATTTGTTCAGCATGTGTCACATCACTGATATAGTTGCAACAGAGTCAAAATCAAGTAACCTTGAAAATAGCTGATGTTGACTTTAAATTTTCTGAGGGGGTGTCTAGCTACTGCTACACATTCCTTAATTGAAACCTGCCTCCACCACACTCTTGAACAATGCATTCCAGACTCTAACCACTCACTGCAGGAAAATAAACTTTTCTTAATTTCTTCACCATTTCCCCTTGTATTCTTGATTCCTCCACCACTGGTAGCAGCTTCTCCCAATCTACTCTGCCCAAATATTTCTTGACTATTAATACCTCTGTCAGATCTCTCACCTTATTCTTCTCCAAAGAAAACAGTTTAAATCACTCCAGTCTAACTTCATCATTAAAGTTTCTTATCCCTGGAATGGTGCCATGAATTTTATCTGCACTCTTATCTCCAATGCTTTGACATCTTTCCTAAAGTGTGACCAAATCTGCAGTTCAGGCAAAACCAGTGGACTCTACAAGTTTAACAAAACATCCTTGCTATCATACTCTATGATCCCATTAACAAAGCCATGAAGACTAAATGCTTTTCACAAAACATTCAGCATGTACTGCCACCTTTGAGGATTAATGCCCATACACACCAAGAATATTGTGTCCTTGCAACTCCTGAGGGTTGCAGCCTCTGTTCCTTTAAGACAACTTTCCAGATTGCTGCACTGCTCATAAGGCTATTCCCAGGAATGGCAATACATTAATTAAGGTTCTGGATGAGGAACCTGGGTTTCAAAAACTCAAATCTCACCATTGAAAATTGTGAAAATGAATTCAATAAGTTTATTAAGTTATGGATCATGACAACTGTCAGACTGACATAAAGATCCAACTACTTCACCTTCAGAGAAGGGACCTTACTACCTTTAACATGTAGTCCTATGGGCCATGGTTTGTTCTTAATGATTGATGGAGTGGCCAAACAAATCACTAAGTTGAACCAACAATTGTTCAGGCGATTGTTTAATGCAACCTTTCCAGCATCATGATGACCGCTTGACTGAATATAAACTTCTGTTGAGTACTGGAATTTCAACTATACAGCACCCTTATAATGCAGGAAACGCTATAGTACACAAAGTCGTTGTTTTCACCTTTCTCTGTTCAGGATTTCACTAGTTTTCTGTGAAAAACAAGATCAAACTTTTATCTTCAGTCAAGGTCTTCTACTGCACTTCTTTCACTAGCAGCTAAAAACTGCCCACAGATAGGTAATGAAAATAGTCGTGCATTAGCCATGATAGATATGACTTGGGAATATCTCCTTTACAACAGCCATTGAAAAGTCAGGTCACACAGAATAAATGTTGACTTTATGAGCAAACATGTACAAGCGAAATCCTTCAGAGCCATAAGTGGTTTCTGGATCTTATCAGGCAGCTGAAGCCATTTTATTAGCAGTTACTATATGTGGCCACAGGGATGAATTCAGCAACTGTCAAACAAACAGTACCCTCACACAGAATGAGAGCTTCAAGGGCTCTGTCTTTTCAGTAATGAAAACCCCCAATTAATTTGCTATGTGCTCCTGTGATAGATTAATTTAAAAGAAAAGGTTCAAAATGATTTACAACAGAAAAGACTGCAGTCATTAAGTATTTTTCTCCTGCGATTTTTTGAGACCAGAAGCACTTTCTCACTATGCAGTTAAGTGTATTGCAGTCTGTTATGAATGTTTTTCTACTATCGACCAGAAAATATTTGAGGGACATTCGAAAAATGATATATTCCATTTTAGTGATATAACAATCTTTAAAACCTAGTAATAAAATCACATACTCTATTGTGTTACTATCTTCTGTCTTATTTGAAATTTTCCATGGCAACTGAAAGATATTTTATACTTCTTCTATTATCTAACAATTAGTTGGAGATCTTATATAAAACATGATGAGTTGGAAGGTAATTAGCAATCCGATTCCAAATTTGCAGCAGAGTAGTCATCAGCAGAACATGAGGGAATTGGAGATGGTGGTACAGTGGTAATGTCATGGCTCTGGGGACTTGGATTGGATTCCTTCATGGGAGATGGTGAAACTTAAATTCAATATAAAAAACCTGGAATAAAAAGCTAGCACTGCCATAGAAACTCATTTGGTTTAATAATGCCCTTCAAGGAAGGAATTCTTCCATCTTTAGCTGGTGAGGACAAGTAGGAATGAACAATAAATGCTGTCCTAGTCAGGGATTCCCACTTCCCATGAAAGAATTAAAAAAAAACACAAGGAAATAGATTGTTTGTACATTGTAGTCTGGTGCATGCATTTTTAGTTCAGTAAAAGTAATACTCCACTGACAACCGTTGGACATAGAAATATTTGGATTAAAAGGCTGTAGTTAAAAATATATTAAATACTATGATTCATCACTTGTGTTTTGTAGACGGTGGACAGGCACAGGGGAGTCAGGAGGAGAGTTACTCTCTACAGGATTCCTATTCTCTGATCTGAGTTGATAAAGTATGGCGCCGGAAAAAGCACAGCAAGTCAGGCAGCATCTGAGGAGCAAAGGAGTCAACGCTTCATCAAGACTGGGAATGGGAAGGGGGCTGGGAAAAAAAAGGGGAATGGGGGTGAGGCTAGGGGAAAGGTAATTGGGATGGAGATAGATGGGTGAAGATAGGAGGAGATTGTGATAGGTTGGTGGGAAGTGTGGAGCAGATAGGTGGGAAGGAAGACGGACAGGTAGGTCAGGTCAAGAGGGTGGAGCTGAGTCAGAGGATTGGATCTGTGATGGGATTAGGGGTGGGAAGATTTGGAAACTGGAAATTTAGTGGAAGAGTGAGACAGGTTTTTAATTAAAGGTTAAAAGACAATGAGGAACAGGCAGGAAATTGGAGTTGAAGCCAAGTTGAGATCAGCCATTGTCGTATTAAATAGCCGTGCAAGCTCGATGGGCTGAATTACCTAATCATGCTCCTGCTTGTTATGTTCTTATGAAACCATAGCCTAGAGCATTGATCTAGGCCTCTGAATTATTACTCAAGTGACATTACCACTACAGTATCATTTCCATTGAAGTAAGGTATTGCTACACCATCACATGAACAATTGAAACTTATATAAGGCATACTTTAACAGGTTTTCACATTTCTTACAACACGTCCTGGACATTGTTGAACTGAGGTCTGCTTTTTGTTGAAGGTGACTGCAAAGGCTGCCTACTAAAATATATTGACAAAAGTGCACAGGTCAGATGTGGGCTAATAGACTGCTAAATCTGTCAATGATTTAACAATTTTAGAAACACAAATTGGGTGCTTATATGCCATACTTAGTACTCTTGACACAAGTTCTAGCATTTTGATCCAGAAAAGAATTATTTTGACTGCATTTCCAGCATTTGCTTTTGAGTCCCCATATTGAAAGAAATTTGCCTGGAAATGCCTAATTTCATTCCTCAGCCATATGTATTCAACCTTTTGCAGAACAAGTTGTGTGAGCTATGTCTGTACTAAATAATAAGCCGAAAAGTTTGTCCATGGGAGTCCTTGATCACAGACTTTTTTTAACATCAATCAGTTTACATTGTGAGAAAGTAGTTTGTAAAAAGTACAATCTGAATAATGTGTATATATCCTCATAGCTACACATCCTTAGTTCAGAATTGCCCAATCAATTAAGAGTGCTGTTGCCCGTGGAAACTGCATCAGAACATCAGTATGTCCAATGTCCATGCTGATTTGCATACAAAGATTTAATTTTCAAAATGCATTTATATTTTAACAAGTTACTGTCACATTCAAATTCCTTGCCCCATCCAATCTATATAATTAAACTCAGTGGTATAATTCGCTGAGAACATTTCAATTTTGGTCGCTTGCACACCTTGCACTTGGTTGCCTTGTCTTTGAAAATCCCATCTCTGGGATCTGGAATTCTGGAGTTGATTGTTCACTCAGGGAATAAAAAAATGATGTTGCAAGGTGAAGCTGGTAATGGCATTGTTTAAGAGATACACACCCTAACTGCAATGAAAATAATCCCTTGAAACTTTTTCTAAAGCAAAGTGTCTACAAGCATTCTGGAGTATTTTTGAAGGTATTTTGAGATGAGTTGCTGTATGTACCAGAAAGTATTGTTACGTCCTAGCAACAGCTGCTGGAAAAAAATTCCCAAAAGCATTCTTGCTAAGTTTGCAGATGATACAAAGATAGGTAAAGGGACAGGTAGCACTGAGCAGATGGATTTGGACAGATTAGGAGAGTGGACAAAAATGTGGGAAAGTGTGACTTCATGCACTTTGGCGGGAAGAACTGAGGCATGGACTATTTTCTAAATGTGGAGAAAATTCAGAAGTGTGAGGTGCAAAGGGACTTGGGAGTTCTAGTCCAGAATTCTCTCAAAGTAAACTTGCAGGTTGAGTCAGTAGTTAGGAATGCAAATGTAACGCTGGCAGTTACTTTGAGACAACTTGAATATCAAAGCATGGCTGTACTTCTGAGGCTCTATAACACTCTGGTTAGACCACATTTGGAGTATTGTATGCAGTTTTGGGCTCTATATCTCCAAAAGGATGTACTGGCCCTGGAGTGTGTTCAGATGAGGTTCACAAGAATGGTCCCAGAAATGAAAAGCTTAACATATGAGGAACATTTGAGGACTCTGGGACTATACTCAATGGAGTTTAGAAGGATGAGGGAGGATCTAATTTAAAAATACAGAGTATTGAATAGCCTGGACAGAGTAGATGTTGGGAAGATATTTCCATTTGTAGGAGAGATGAGGACCCAGGGCACAGCCTTAGAGTAAAGGGAGGGACTTTTAGAATGGAGATAGAGATAAACTTGTTCAGCCAGAGAGTGGTGGATCCATGGAATTCATTGCCACCGAAGGCTATGGAAGCCAAGTCATTGAGCATTTTAAAAACTGAGATAGAAGGGTTACAGGGAGAAACCGGGACAATGGGGTGCTGCATTTTGGGAAAGTAAATAAGAACAGCATTTATATGCTTAATGATAATCAGAGCAGGTTTTAAACACTTAATGGTAACGTCCTAGGGAGTGTTGCTTAGCAAAGAGAGTGCAGGTTCATAGCTCGTTGAAAGTAGAGTCACAGGTGGATAAATAGTGAAGAAGGTGTTTGGTAGGCTTTCCTTTATTGGTCAGAGCATTGAGTACAGGAGTTGAGAGGTCATACTGCAGCTGTACAGGATGTTGGTTCGGCCACTTTTGGAATATTGCATGCAATTCTGGTCTCCTTCCTATCAGAAGGATGTTGTAAAATTTGAAAGGATTCAGAAAAGATGTTGCCAAGATTGGAGGATTTGAACTATAACGAGTGGTTGAACAGGCTGGAGCTGTTTTCCCTGGAGCGTCAAAGCCTGAGGGGTGATCTCATAGAGGTTTATAATATCATGAGGGGCATGGATAGGATAAATAGACAAGGTATTTTCTGTGGGATTGGGGGAGTCCAGAGCTAGAGGGCATAGGTTTAGGGTGAGAGGGGAAAGATATAAGAGGGACCTAAGGGGCAACTTTTTCATGCAGAGGGTGGTGTACGTATGGAATGAGCTGCCAGAGGAAGTAGTGGAGGCTGGTACAGTTACAATATTTAAAAGGCATTTGAATGGATAAATGAAGAGTAAGGGTTTAGAGGGATATGGGCCAAATGCTAGCAGGTGGGACTAGGTTAATTGAGGATATCTGGTTGGCATAGATGAATTGGACAGAAGTGTCTCTTTCCAAGCTGTACATATCTATGACTAATTGAAAATAGAAAAGTAACAACAAAGGAGTGTGCAAACTTAGAATGTTACAGGAAACCTGCTGGATACACAAAGGAATATTTTTTTAAAATTATGTTCCCCAAGTACTACCATAATCCAGGAAATTCACCTTAACATTGATTTAAGCATGAGGCTTCCCATTAGGCGGCAACAGCACCACTAGTGTGATATTGTATAAAAGGAACCCAACAAAACACTGAGAGCATCCTTTTTCTCCAGATCTGGAGGCATCAGGACTGAATTACAGACACCCTCACTGATCAGAGTATTTGATGCCTTTTTGCAGACAATATTGATGAAATTAGCTGGTGTCTGTACCTGAGCTATTTTGCAACATAATCCTACTGTGATCAATATCCTCTTCAAAGACCATGTTTCCTGGAAAAATCGAATAGGAACAAAGAAAGCTCTTTGCCGATTTTTTGTGAAAATCAATGTTAATCATTTAAAGAATCATATTAGATAAAATTTCACAATGGTCCATAAACCACTTAATGATCAGTTTCTTTCATTTTAAAGATCATTTTCCTCCACAATAAGTATTACCGCATTTTGTTTAATCATTTGCAAGTCAGTTAAATTAAAATGTAAATAAATATAAGTTGTTATGTTGGATCTCTAACAGAGGAAAACAACCAAAGTTACTTCATAGGAACACATCAGAGAAAAGGTAATGGCTTTCTACAGTCGTGCAATTATTCTCAGCCAGATATGAGATAATCGGATAATTGTCCTGTCATTTATGCTTGGGGACAGCACTGCTTAAAGCATACCATTTCTATGAGATATTTGTCCTCTGCTCTACATTCTCATAAATCAATAACCTTCCTTTAACCAGGAGATGTTCCTGGAGTTTTTGATTAAGTGTTTTGATTGCTGTATCTCAATGGCTGTCAAGCATGGCTGATGATCTGCAAGGATTTCTAGGGATAATGTGGCTGGTCCAAAACACCTCAACACCCTGGGCAAGGCCAACTGAGAGAACTGTCCAGAATGCTCTTCCAAACAGTATATGACTCTGCACAAGCAAACAGGCTGTCCCATGTGCAATACAAGTCATCATAAGTGCGTGCAGAAACAATGTGTATGCAAGATTCATGCCACTGTTGATTTTGTTTGTTGATTATAGATGTAAGGTACAATAATCCAATTGGGGGATATAGTGGCATAGGTACAATGTTATTGGACTCGGAATCCAGAGGCTCAAGATGTTGCTCTAGGGACCGGAGTTTAAATCACACCAGGGCAGCTGGTCGTATTTTAATTCAATTCATAAAATCTGAATTTGGAATCTCGTCTCAGTGATAGTCATAATGACAATTATCATCAATTGTTGTTAAAGCACTTGTTGTAAGGAAATGAGGGGTGAAGAAGATTGAATTCATTAATTCCAACTTTGCTTTTGAAAGTTGTAGTGTTTCAGTTTTTTTTAAAATTCTTTGTCAATTGATCTGCATCATATATTTGTAATCCCATCTGGTTCAGTAATGCTCTTTAGGGATGGAAATCTGTCAATGTTATTTGGTCTAGTCAATATTTGACTCCATAGCATGGTTGGCTGATAACTGCCGTCTGAAATGGCCCGACCAAACCACTCTGTTCAAGGGCAATTACGAATAGGCAATAAATTCTGACCTTATGAATTACAGTCACATTCAGTGGAAGAATAAAAAGCAACTTATTGTGATATTTTCATAACACGTTAGAATGTTTCAAGTAAATATGTTCTCTTTTAATATTCATGTTTATAATTTGAAAATATGTTTGGTTTAGTTGGAATGTACTAATATATAATTTAGAGCTGAAAATATGTTGCTGGAAAAGCGCAGCAGGTCAGGCAGCATCCAAGGAACTGGAGAATCGACGTTTCGGGCATAAGCCCTTCTTCAGGACTGAGGCCTGTCTCCCCAATATAGAGGAGGCCACATCGGGTGCAGCAGATGCAATAGATGATGTGTGTGGAAGTGCAGGTGAATTTGTGGCGGATATGGAAGTGTCCCTTGGGGCCTTGGAGGGAAGTAAGGGGGGAGGTGTGGGCGCAAGTTTTGCATTTCTTGCGGTTGCAGGGGAAGGTGCCGGGAGTGGAGGTTGGGTTGGTGGGGAGTGTGGACCTGACGAGGGAGTCACGGAGGGACTGGTCTTTTCAGAACGCTGATAGGGGAGGGGAGGGAAATATATCCCTGGTGGTGGGGTCCGTTTGGAGGTGGCGGAAATGACGGCAGATGATACGTTGTACATGGAGGTTGGTGGGGCATGTACGGCAAAAGTTAACCACATCTTTGTGCATTCCAGGCCAATAAAAATGTTTTGTACCTTAGCCTGAGTCTTTCGTACCCCTAGGTGACCGCCCACAGGTAGTTCATGTGCTACCCGTAACACTTCTTGTCTGTGTGCTACCTGCAACACAATCTGGTGCACTTCAGCCAATTTCTTCTCTGCACTAACCTGCCATGGCCTCCATTTTCATCTTAGGACTCTATTTTTCAGATAATAACCCTCAGGCATGTTGTCTGCTTCCTTTTCAGAGTATGCATCCACATGTATATCTTTTATTGTCTTGTCTTTCTGTTGCAAGTCCCTTAGCCTTTCTAAACACTTCTGTCTGACCCTCTGACTGTTCAGGTTTTTCCTGTATCATTACGTCAAACAGGGTGTCCGCTAACTGAACCTTAACTCCTTTATCTTTCTTTTAGGTTTTGCTTTGTACTGTGATTTATGATAGTGGGATCTTGTTACGACACAGTCTGGGAAAATACCAGGATATTTTTATTTTAATTCCTCAGTTTCTTGGTCTTCCTTGGGCTTCTCCACAACAAGGGGCGTCACTCCCATGATGGACCCTGCTAAATCATTCCCAAGAACCAACTGGATTCCTGGAACTGATGCTCTGTCAACCACTCCCACTGTTTGTTCCGCAGTCTTGAGTTGGCACTCCAACCTGATCTTACATAGGTGGACGCTTAATTTCTGTCCATTTATCCCACAAATTATCACACTCTTGGGTAACAGATCAGAAAGAGTGCAAATTCGCTCATCCCTTACTATCAGAGACTGGTTAGATCATGATTTGGCGATTCTGGTGTTGGACTGGGGTGTACAAAGTTAAAAATCACACAACACCAGATTACAGTCCAACAGGTTTAATTGGAAGCGTCGCTCCTTCATCAGGTGGTAGTGGAGGGCTCAATCCTAACACACAGAATTTATAGCAAAAAATTTACAGTGTGATGTAACTGAAATTATATATTGAAAATTGATTGTCTGTTAAGCCTTTCATCTGTTAGAATACCGTGATAGTTTCACTTCCTTCATGTGTAAGTCACAAAATCTTTTTTTAAAAAGTTGCATTCTCAGGTTAGCTGTTAACAATGGTGATAGCTGGACAATATGTTGAAGGTGTTGGCCCCCTGTGTTCTCTGCCTATGGCATGATGTTTAGATTGATTCTAATCTAAAAAGTGAGATAACGTTGTTTTACATGAATTCAGGCAGTTTTTGAGCTCAGAAACTGCATGAATTCATGCAAAATTCCGTTATCTCACTTTTTAGATTAGAATCAATCTAAACACCTGGTTCCTTTTTATGTTTCTGAACTGCTGTCTATACACTTTTGGTACCAATCCGTAGGCACTTAAAATAGCCTGTTTGTCCTAGTCATAATCTCTTGACCCCTCATCTGACAGCGCAGCAAATACCTCACTAGCTCTGCCAGTTTTGTCTGAACTAGCATTACCCATAATCCTCGGATCAACCCATCTGCCTAGTAAATTTTTCAAATAAAATGAAGAATGCTTCAATGTCTTTCTCATCAAAATGTGGCAGTTTTGACATAGTTGTTTCTATCACTACCTTCTCATTTAATCACCATCCTGTTAACCTGACTTTGCTGACTAAGTCACAACTTCTTCAGTTCAAATTCCCTCTCTTTTTGTTCAGTTAAGAACCTTCTCTCTTTCTATTTCCTCTCTTTCCCCCTTTCTTTCTCCCTTTCTTCTCCCTCTCTTTGCTCAACTGAGAACCCTCTATCTCTCTCTTTCCTCTCTCTCTATTTGTTTATCTTCTAACTTAATTTTCCTTAATTGTAAATTAAGTTTTTCTACCTCTACAGCCCTTGTCTGTTTCTCTGACACACCTAAGTGTTTGAGCAATTCCTTTAAAATTTCAGCTTTACTTTGGTCCTTGGTTAAACCCAATTCTGACCTTTTTGTTAATTCTAAGAGTATGGTCTTTTCTTATCTTTCTAAACTTTCTTGTCAAATTTGGGAATAATCTTCAAACCCCAGAACCTTTTTAGGAATTTTATGAGCCATTTCTCTCTTTTAATTTAACCAACCACAAGTCACCGAAATTAAACAAATTGTCTCCCATGTTTTATTTAAAGATCTAGGACATTAACTGGCAAGTGTTTAAATCTACTGGGCTTTTTTTTGTACCCCAAATCCAATCAAGTCTCTCCAAATCTCAGACTGGATCTGTCTTAATCTGTTCAAATCACAGGCGAAAGCTCTCAAACTGTTACGAGCCCTCTGTTAACTTAAACCTGACACACAGGGAAGCTCGCCTTGCTCCATAATCTGTTAAATTTCGAGAGGCAAAGATCTATCCCAGAGATCACTATTTAAAGTAAAAATTGACAATTTTATCCCCCAAGTCCAACAGAGAACATTAAAACCACTATTTACAACTCCACTTTAAAATACTGGTTTGACTTAAAATAAAACAGATTTGTTGATTGTCCTTTGTGGATTTCACTTGAGAGATTTTTCTCTGGGATTTCTTAGGTCGTCATCTCTTCTTCAGTCTTTTGCTGCACTTTTCTGATGGGCAAGATACCTTTCAGAGAACTATTCGGCTAGCTGTTTATACTTGGTGGTTTTCTTGGCAGTTCTCCCTTAACTGTTTAAAATGCCTAGTTTTATACCCCAAAACATCTGGTTTGATGTCATCAAAACACTAAATTTAAATTCAATTGGATTTTGGTATCTTGAGGTATAATTTAAACTGATTCGCCAAATTTGAATTTGTGGTGTACCATGGCAACTCAACTTCATGATTGGTTTCACAGTCAAATGTTATATTTTAAATTCTTCAGTACACCCTGTGCCTTTCTAAGTCTTTGCCAGCTTCCAGTCTCTCTACAAGGTACAGTGCATACCTACACCTTTGTAACAATAGCCTTCTAATTTATTACTTTAAAATACATTTAAAGCTCTCTTTTGAAACTTCCTTTAGAATCTGCCTTCACCACTCTGCCATGCAGCACATTCCAAATCTACAACTCTCTGAGTAAAGAAGTTTCTCCTCAGCTCACTCCTACTCTCTTGTAGACAATCTTGAATTTGTAGTCCATATTAACATAAATAAAGGAGCTCTGTAAATACAAATCTTCTTTTTATCTCTCTTGTTTGAAGCTTTAAACATCTGAAGATTTGGTATCTTTGCCACAGATTTAAGAAATTCGAGAAAGAGCAGACAACTTACACATATAAATAGATGAAGATTAGACCTGAAGAAATATTTACAACACATGCCCACAATTATCGTTTTAGCCACAGCTCTAATTTGACTTCACAATCTAACAGCAACTTTTCCTTTTTAGGTTTAAAATTTTTACAGAAGTACAAATAAAGTTTCCTACATCGATTCACTGTGCCAACATCAGGTTTTTATAGGTCAGATATAGCATGATGACATTTAAATCAAAACCCCAGTAATCCACGCTCACCCAAACCTTGGAAGAGAAATTTGAACTGCACTGGAGCAATTCTATTCCCACTTCCTGCGCTAGTTGCTTCTATCAGTGAATTGTTTACTTTTCAAATCAAGGTTGTCGACAATTCTTTTTTTCATTGGCCTGGATTGACTGAGATCTGTGTTCAAACCACATAAATTATTTTCCATAAAATGTTGTAATCAATAAAGAAGAAAGAGCTTACTGATATTAACCTTATTTAGATCGAAAAGGACTGTAAACTGAAACTATTTGCTCAGTCCGCAGTCTGGACTTCCATTTTTTTTCTTGGTTTTGTCCGTCTTCAGTGGATAATGTATCACTTAAGCTAAACAGCAATCAGCAGCCACCACTATATCTCATCACCTCTATCAAAGTCCAATGAACTGTTATATTAAAAGCAATAAGATGTCATTTGCTTTTCTGAAAATTCAGATTTCATGAGCAGCATAAATTGCTCATGATTGTGTGCTATAAATATTAATTATTCTAGCTGAATCAACTGAGCGAATTGAGAAGAACTGGTGTAATACATTCAAATATGCAATATTCAATATCATTTGAATATTGCAGAAATATGGCAGAGGTAGGCTCAATTAAGGCATTCAAGAGGGTATTGGATGGCAATTTGCATGGAAGCTGCACTAGGTAACGATACTCGTTTGAGTAGCCAGTGCAGGCACATAGCTTGAATTGCCTCCTTCTGCACTGTAACGATGCTGTGATTCTGTGATAGTCGATACTAAATAATTCCATGTCAAACAAGCTAGGCAGGATATGTCTGCAGAAATCTCCCAGCTTTAAAGGATTTGCAGGCATTGGGATTGTTTGTGGATCCCTGGCATGACCCCAGTATTAGAAGCATGTTCACAGGGCAATGGGGAACAGCCAATTACGAGGTTGGCGCTGCTCTGTTACACAATTGAGGATGAAAGGCATATTAAGGGTAAAAGTATAATGAGTAAAAGTGTAGGGCATATTAAGGACCACAATTTGTGCTTGCAGCCAAAGGATGGAGAAAGGGTTCTACATGAATACTTTACATCAGTATTCACTAGTGAGACAGGTATAGAAGATCCTTGATGCAATTAAATAAATTAGTATAGACAGAGAGGAGGCTATGAGTAATTTAGTAGACTTAAAAGTAGGTAAATCTCCAGGGCTGAATGCAATGTATCCTGGGTTGCTGCGTGAGGAAAGGGATAAAATACCAGGGGCACTTGAAAATATGCTCAATTCTTTTCAGACCACGAAAAATCACGAAACTTCAGGTTGGTCAGGCTAACCTCTGTGGTTGGGACAATATTGGAAGAAATTCTGAAGGACAGAATTAATCTGCATTTGGACAGGCAGGGATCAATCATGAACAATCAGTAAGGCTTTGTTAAGGGGAGGTCATGTCTGACTAGCTTGATTTCATTATTTGAAGTGGTGACCAGTTATGTAGATAAGGGCAAAGCACGACATGTTGTCTATTCAGACTTCAGCAAGGCTTTTGAGAAGGTTCTGCATGAGAGACTGATACCATAGAAATACAGAAACATAGAAAATAGGTGGTGGAGGCCATTTGGCCCTTCAAGTCTGCACCACCATTCAGTATGGTCACAGCTGATCATGCAATCTCAGATCCCATTCCCACCCTCTCCCTGCATCCCTTGATCACTTTTGCCGCAATGGCCATGTCCAGCTCCCTTTTGAATATATCTAATGAATTGGCCTCAACAGCTTCCTGTGGTAGAGAATTCCACAGGTTCACAACTCTCTGAGTGAAGAAATCCTTCCTCATCTCAGTCCAGAAAGACTTACCTCTTATTCCTAGACTGGGAACCCTGGTTCTGTACTTCCCTAACATTGGGAAAATTCTTTTGGCACCCAACCTGTACATTCCCATCAGGATTTTTTATGTTTCTATGAGTTTCACCCCTCATTCTTCTAAATTCTAGTGAATACAGATGACCCAGTCTTTCCTTATATGTCAGTCCTACCATCCCAGGAATCAGTCTGGTGAACCTTCTTACTGTTGAGGACTCCCTCAACAGTAAGAATGTCCTTCCTCAGACTAGGAGATCAAAACTGCATACGATACTCAAGGTGTGCCCTCGTCAAGGCTCTGTATAATTACATCAGGACATCCCTGCTCTTATACTCAAATCCTCTCACTCTGAAGGCCAGCATGCCATAGCTTTCCTCACCGCCAGCTGCACCTCCATGCCATCCTTCAGTGACTGTTCCACAATGACACTCAGGTCGCATTGCACATCATCTTCACTTAAACAGCAACCATTCAGATAATAATCTGCCTTCCTGTTTTTGTAATCAAAGGGGATAATGTTACATTTATCCACATTACATTGCATTTGCCAAGTATTTGCCCACTCAGCCAGCCTGTTAACGTCACCCTGCAGCCTCTTAGCATCCTCTTCACAGCACACCCTGCCACCCAGTTTAGTGTCATCTGCAAATTTGGAGATATAGCATTCAACTCCTTTGTCCAAATCATGAATGTATATTGTGAACAGCTGAGGTCCCAGCACTGAACGCTGCGCACTCCACTCATCACTGTCTGCCACTCTGAAAAGGACCCGTACCAGGGTCCAACATCTCCAGTTGAGTCTTGGATACTCGGGGCACATACTGGACCATGGCCCACTTCTTGTGCCTGGAGCATCTTGGCCAAAATTCATCTTCTCTTCCAGGCAGTAACAGCATCAAGGCTGCTATATCCATCTCGTCCCAGAGATTTCATCAACTCTAGGGAGAAGGGGAGAAGGCACGGTTCTGTCAGCCTTGCCAGGTATTCTGAGGGGCTGGCTTGGTTTTGTTCCTGCCCTGCTTGAGAAGTTTACAGCATTCACGTGGTCCATGTATGTGCTTGCTCTGGACCACCTCTCCTACTTGGATTTTGTATGCCATGAGACTGGACTTTGCATCGATAATGCCTTTTATCCATGCAGGGCCATTTTGACACCAAACTTTGTCCCCTTAAGTAAACTGTCCCTCTCATTTAAACCAGTCTTATGTCCAGTATTAGTGTTCCTGATGCCATTTCACATCCACGCTTCAGGTCTGGGAAGATCAGGTTTAAAATGGTATGGAGTCTTCTCCCCATTAGTAACACTGCTGGAGATATCCTTGTAAGTGCATGACCGGTGGTCCTACAATCAAACAGGAACCGGGACAGTTTGATATCAGGTGAAGCTGTAGGCTGTTACTTTAAGCCTGCCTTCAAATAGACCATTGGACGATGGATGGCAATGAGCTGTCCTCACAAACTGAATGCCATTCAACTTTAGGAAATACTTGAACTCCCTCCTGGTAAATGATAGCCCATTTTCTGTGACCAACACCTCCAGGAGTCCATGTATTGCAAAAGATGCTCTCAACTTTTTAATCGTCATCCCAGTATTTTATGAATAAATTCTATGCATGTCTAACCACTTTGAATGGGCATCCACACTGCTTAAAAATATGCAGCCTATGAAAGGACTGGCATAGTCCATGTGTAACCAACACCAGGGTTTACCCAGCCATTCCTATGAATGTGGGAGAGCTGTTGGCAGCAACCTTTGGTCCTTGTTGTCACTCTGGAAACTGCCCCAGCTTTGTTGGCATCCAATCCTGGCCATCAGACATAACATCTCACAAACATCTTAATTTTGGAAACCCCTGGTTGACGCTGGTGGAGTTCAGCCAGTATCTGGGGGTGACCATTGTTTGGGACAATTACTCTTGCTGTCCATAAAAATATGCTGTCCTCTACAGTGATGTGATCTCCTGGGTCCAGAAATGCTTCAATTCTTGTTGTGATGGCCCTTTTGTTTCACCCATCACCCCCAGTTGTTTTAGTTCTTTTGTGTCCACATGTGGTCAGCGGTGACCAGAATGTTTACAACCAGACCAGACCCTTCTAGTGGTGGTGCCACCAGGGGTGTATTCACCATTGGGAGATAGCACAAGGTATCCACATTTGCCAGTTGGCTTCATGGACAGGTGTTTCAACTTGTAATTGAATGCAGTCAGAATAAGAGCCCACTGCTGAATTCGACCTGAAACTATGGATGTTACGGCCCTGTGCCCTATATGTACAAGTTTTCTAAATGCTTTCTATTCATCTTCCCAATTATTATCGATTCATCTGGATGAATGGTGACCTGGGGTAAACCTTGTAAAATGTTCTCTATTGTCCCCTCAAAAATGGCACAACCTAATGATACCCCAAATGGCAGGCTCGTATTCTGGTACAGACCCTTATGGGTGTTAATTGTAGCATACTTCTGAGAATTCTTATCTGATCACAATTGCAGCTACGTGTGGCTCATGTCCAGCTTTGTGAAGGGCAACCCACTATGGTTAGGCCTGCGCATAAATCCTCTATACACGAGGGATTGGATATTTATGCCGCTGTGAAAAATGGTTTACTTCTTTTAAAATTCCCCACAAAAGCAAACAGATCCATTGGGTTTCACAACCAGTGCTGCCCATTTCACAAACTGTACTGATTTGATGGTTCCTTCATTTTCCAGCCTCCTGTTTCCAGGATGTTGTTTTTCATCTGCTCCAATGTCATTTTCCCAGAAAAAATTAATGCATTCTTTCCACATACTGGGCCCAATCTTTGAAGGCAAGAGCAAATAAGCCAAGCTTCACAAAGAGCAACATGATGCCAGAAATGCTTACCCCAACTCAAAGAGTTGCGAGCAAATCTCTTCAGGGCATGTTTATCTCTCGTCGCCACTGAAATAACTTCCCAAATGCCAGTATCCAGTCACCAAGTCACTGGTTAATTATACGTGCATAGTACATGACACTGGCCCAGCTAGCTCAGAGCCGGCTCCTATAGTGAACAGAACCCCTGACACTCCTATTTATATCTGTCAGCCAGGACTCCCTGATTAGACCAAGTTCCCAATCAGTGAATGCACATTCTATGAGATCTGCCTGGCTGACCTTGTTCCAATCACTACAGTGGGAATCTTGAACTCACTGCCAGTTATATTGATAGAGACAGAAACCTTCATAACATTTTAAGAAGAATTTCAATGTGCACTTGCGATGCCAAGACAATGGGCCAAGTCCAGGAAAATTAGATTAGAAGAGTTAGTTGTTTTGGATTGGCTTGGATGCAAATGACCAAAGGGCCTTTTTCTATGCTATTTTATGACTCTGTGACTGCTACAGAGGAATCCAAGCAGTCCTCGCAGTCTTTTTAGCATGTAGTTTTCCACTCTGACTGAATGGATTGAAAGAGAGAACTAGTATTAAGGACAAGCTTAGGTAGGCCTGCCCCAGAATACAATGAAGCTCTCTTGAGATGCTTAAATTTCCATTCTGAGAGTGTTTTAACTCAGTGGCAACCTCAGAACAGTTTGGCATGGTCCAGTATTGTTGTCTTCATAGCTGGTTTTGGAGTAAGAGGAAGTCCTATGTTGGCACCACCCCTCCAGCAGGAGCTCATCCAGCAAGAACTCCAGGAGTCTGTCTGCATCTCTGGGTAAAATGTCAGCAATCATGCAAGGCAGCTCCAGACTGACACTGCTGGTCTGGGTGCACAACAAGCTTGTAAAATAGCACAGGCGCAAGAAATGCTGGTGAATTCTTGGATATCCGCTGAGCGGTGAGTTGATCCATGAATAGCATGTGTTAAGACTGGGTGAAAATTGAAGATGAGAGACAAAATAGGGATGAGGTAGGTATTTAATGAAGTGATTTTAGTAAGATATAGTGAGAGAAAGAATTCTCTTGGCCTTGTGGTGCAAAACCCGACAAAATACTATTCATAACTCAGACTTAGCCAAAAATATTTAAGATTCAGTCCAAAGGGACTGAAAATTCCAATACACAACTTGCTGAAACATGTCTGTAAGCCAAGCCTTAAAAAAGTCCAATAGGATTTTGGGTTTTATGAAAATGGTATAAAGTTGAAGAGCAAAACAGGCTAAAGATATATAAAAACAAGTGTATAGACCATGGTTAAGTGGACTGTCTGCACTTTGGGCAACTGTTTAAAGACAGAGTAAAGCTAACGAAAAGAGGGAGGTTTGTAAGAAGTTATTTCCACTTAAGGAGTGAAAATACTTGCTGGAGTATGGAATACTTTGCCATGCAAAGTAATTCAAACAGAGACCATTGAACCGTTTAAATAAAGATGCAGGACCATGGAGTGAGACTTAACAAATGGAATTAGTCCTGAACTACTACGATAAGAGCTGGTCCAGGCTGATGAGACAAATGTCCTCATTCTGGAATATAAACTTCGACAGTTCCATTTTCTGAGCACATGAAGCAAGGCTTGCAGAAACTATGCAGCACAGATGATAATGCCATTGTGCTTTTATACTGAAGCATCTTAAAATTCTTTGCACAATGATTAATTCTTGAATTTTAATAACCGTTATTATACAGCAACATAAGTACTGACTTTCCTATTTTTCCAGAACATTAAAACTAATCAGTAAAAGCTCCTTCAAGATATAGATCGTGTGAATGATTTCATGCTATTGCCTGCATCATCACCATTTGTTTAACGAGTCATTAATGTCGCTTTTATCGTGCCATGTTTAGCCTGATGATAGCCAATTGTTTTTCTAGCATCATTAGGCCTAATTGTAAGCCACTTTCTTTCATTACAATATGACATTAATGGAGACAATCAAGGACATTCAACTTATTAATTAAAATGTCTATAAAACAGCACACATCAAGGGCTCACCTCTCTAAAGTTTTCTTTCTCTTCCAGTGTCTGCTAATTGGGAATGGTATATACATAGAGGGGAAAATAATGTACGTTTTCTAATGATTGAATAAATCTCATGAAAACCTTGAAAACAAGTTTAAGATCACACAACACCAGGATATAGTTCAACGGGTTTAATTGGAATTACTAGCTTTCAGAACGCTGCTCATTCATCAGATGGCTGTGGAGTATAAGATCATAAGACACAGAATTTATAGCAAAAATTTACAGTGTGATGCAACTGAAATTATATATTGAAAAGGACCTGGATTGTTAGTTAAAGCTCTCATCTTTCAGAATGACCATGTTGGTTTCAGTTCTTTCATATGCAAGTCCCAGAACTTCTTTTAACAATAGGTGCCATGTCATCTCAGATAATGCATTGAAGGTGTGAGCTGCCCTGTGTGAGGCTGTCTATGCCCCAATATTCAGGCTGATTCCATTTTGATAAAAGAGATTTATAGAATCTTGCATGGATTCATGCAGTTTTTGAGCAAAGTAGAATGTAATTCTGCAAGTACAAATTCACACCACAGACATTGTGTGTTAGGGGGATATGAGTGTCTGTGAGAGAGTGTGTGTATGTGTATGTGTGTGACTGTCAATGTAAAGGGGTTTAAGTGTGTGTGTGTGTGTTTGTGTGTGTGGTCACCTGTGGTGTGACATGAACCCAAGGTCTCGGTTGAGGCCATCCCCATGGATACCGAACTTGGCTATCAGCATCTGTTCGGTCACTTTGCGTTGCTGCCTGTCCCGAAGTCCGCCTCGGAGGATGGTCACCCGAAGGTCCGAGGCTGAACGTCCCGGACTGCTGAAGTGTTCTCTGATTGGGAGGGAACACTCCTGTCTATTGATTGTTGTGCGGTGTCCATTCATCCGTTGCCATAGCCTCTGTTCGGTCTTGCCAATGTGCCATGCCTCAGGACATCCTTGCCTGCAGCATATGAAATAGACGACTTTGGCTGAGTCACATGAGCCTCATACATGGTGGATGGTGTTCCCACGTGTAATGGTGGTATCTGTGTCGACACTGACATGTCTTGCAGTGTCTGCCATGACAGGGTTGTACAGTGTTTGTCCTGAAAGTCAGGCAGTTTGCTGCAAACAATGATTTGTTTGGGGTTTGGTAGTTGTTTAAAGGCAAGAAGTGGAGGCTTAGGGAAGGTCTTGGTGAGGTACTCATCCTCATTGATAATATGTTGCAGGCTGCTAAGAACTGTGGATTTTTGGTTCCTGGGAAGTACTGGACAATGAAGGGTACCCTTCGGTTGTAGCTCTAGTCTGCCTCCTGAGGAGGTCATTACGGTTTCTCGCTGTGGCACACTGGAATGTTCCCAGTTCGACTGATCTGTGGGTGCTGAGGTTCTATGAGAAATCTGTAGTGTTGCAACAGAAGCTGGGGGTCCCCTGTGCAACTGGGAACATTCCTCATCACAATGGATATTTCAGCATCAGCATCCCCACAATCTTGGCATCACTGCACCAGCCTCAGTACTCAACACCAACAACTGCCAATCTCTGAGCACTATCCTACAACTCATCTGCTTTATCCTCAACCTCAACGTTTTCACCTTTGACAACCAGTTCTTCATCGGAGCAGCGATGGGGACCAAATTTGCAGCCAACCATGCCAAAATTTTCATGTACAGGTTTGTATAAGACTTCTTCTTTATGCAGGACCTCCAAGCAATACTATACACAAGGTAATATTGACAACATTTTCTTTGTCTGACCCATGACGAGGAGTCACTGAAACAACTACACAGTGATATCAACAAGTTTTATCCCACCACCAAACTCACCATGCAGTACTGTTTAGTATCTGTCTCATTCTTAGACACAGACATCTCCATCAAGCATGGGCACCTCAGCACCTCACTCTACTGCAAACCCATAGATAACCTCACAATGCTACACTTCTCCAACTTCCACCCAAAACACATTAAAACAGCCATTCCCTACGGACAGGCCCTACACATAGACGGGATCAGTTCAGATGAGGAGGAATGACACGGGCACTTGGAAATACTCAAGAATACTCTCATGAGAACGGGGTATGATGCTCAACTCATCGACCACCAGTTCTGATGTGCCACAGCGAGAAACCGTGATGATCTCCTCAGGAGACAGACATGAGCTGTAACTTTCATTGTCCAGTACTTCCCAGGAGCCAAAAAACGATGCCGAAAAACTAACCTGCAACACATTATCAATAAGGATGAGCACCTTGCCAAGTCCATTCCCATGCCTCCATTTCTGGCCTTTAAACAACCATCAAAACTCAAACAGATCATTGTTTGCAGCAAACTGCCCGGCTTTCAGGACAACACCATACAACCCTGTCATGGCAGACGCTGCAAGACTTGTCAGTGTCAACACAGATACCACCATTACGCGAGGGGACAGCACCCACCATGTACATGGCAGGTACTCATGTGACTCAGCCATTGTTGTCCATCTCATATGCTACAGGCAAGGATGCGCTGAGGCATGGTACATTGGTGAGACCGAGCAGAGGCTATGGCAACAGATGAATGGGCACCGCACAATAATCAACAGATAACAGTGTCCCCTCCCAATCGGAGAACACTTCAGCGGTCTGGGATGTTCAACCTCGGACCTTTAGGTGACCATCCTCCAAGTGGACTTCAGGACAGGCAATAACGCAAAGTGGCCGAGCGGAGGCTGACAGCCAAGATCAGTACCCATGGGGATGACCTCAACCGGGACCTTGGGTTCATGTCCACACTATAGACTATAGGTGACTACACTGCACTGAAGACACACACATGCACATACACACACACACACACTCTCCTACAGACCCATATAGTCATGCAGACACTCTCTCATACACAAGCTCTCTCTCATACCCTCAACATGTACACACCCACACTCACACCCACACAGGCACCGTCTCACAGGCTTATACTTCTTTACACTCACACATGTACACACACAAACACTCTCTCACAAACACTCATCCCCGCACCCCCCCACACACACCTACATGCACACACACACAGACACAAACACACACACACAAATTAGTGTATGGGGTGAATTTGTACTTGCAGAATTACATTCTATTTTGTTCAAAAACTGCATGAAACCATGCAATATTATGTAAATCCCTTTTTTTAGAAATAGAATTAGTCTGAACATTTGGGCACAGACAGCCTCATGTAGGGCACCTCACACCTTCAATGCATTATCTGAGATGACAAGGTACCTATTGTTAAAGTTCACTTGAGAATGCAACTTTTAAAAAAAGTTCTGGGATTTACATATGAAAGAACTGAAACCAATATGGTCATTCTGAAAGATGAGAGACTTAACCAACAATTCAGGTCTTCTTCAGTATATAATTTCAGTTGCATCACATTGTGAACTTTTGCTGTAAATTCTGTATCTTACGATCTTATACTCCACAACTATCTGATGAAGGAGAAGCGTTCAGTCAGCTAGTCCTTCCAAATAAACCTGTTGGATTATAACCTGGTGTTAAGTGATTTTTAACTTTGTCCATCCCAGTCCAACACCGGCATTTCCTAATCTCGAAAACAAGTGGGATGTACAGTATCAGAAGGTTTGAGTATATAACCTATGGGGTCTTATAGTCAATATGGCATAGAAGGAACTATTCAGCCCATCAAGTCTATGCCATATCTTTGTACAACTGTCAAATGGGTTAAATTCTCCCACTCAATACTCAAATCCTGCAATCACTGCATGTCCAATTTCCAACTGAAATCATTGATCATTTCTATACTTACAAACTATATTTCTAGTTGTTATCATTTGCTGTGTTAAAATAGTTTTCCTCATACTCCCTTTTGGTCTTTTGTCCAAACTTTAAATTTGTGCTCCATTATCTTCAAAAAATCAACTAAGAGGGACAACTTTACCTCACCTAAACTTGTCATAAACTTGTACACCTTGATCAAGAATCTCCTCAGATCCAAGGAGAACAACCCAAGCTCCAACAAATCAAAATTATTACTAATTTTCCTCAACCTGGGAACTATTCCACTAAATCTCCTCTGCAATCTCTGAAGGATCCTCCAATTCTTTCTAAAACATGTTCTCCAAGATTGGCTATAATACATGATATGTGATCAATTCAAAGCATGACAAAAGGCTTAGAATAGCTTTTATCTCTATTTATGAAGCCTAAGATCCTATACATTTGCCAACCCCTCTCTCAGTGTGTCTTCTCACCATTAAAGCTTTTTGCATATTAATTCTCAAGTCCCTATGTGTGCAGTTTTGAACAATACCATTAAATCTATGCTGCGTCTCCTTTCTGCTAAAAGGCATCAATGCACACTTGTTCATAAATTACATTAGGGTATAAAATACAGTTAAATTCTACAAACAGTTACAGAAGTAAATTGTGATAATAAGAATTTTGGAAATACTGCAAATATTATTAGATTAGATTTCCTACAGTGTGGAAACAGGTCCTTTGGCCTAACCAGTCCACTCTGACCCTCTGAAGAGTAACCCACCCAGATCCATTTCCCTCTGCCTAATGCACCTAACACTATGGGCAATTTAGCATGGCCAATTCACCTGACCTGCACATCTTTGGATTGTAGGAGGAAACCAGAGCACCTGGAGGAAACCCACGCAGACACAGGGAGAATGTGCAAACTCCACACAGACAGTTGCCCGAGGCTGGAATCGAACCTGGGTCCCTGGTGCTGTGAGGCAGCAGTGCTAACCACTGAGCCACCATGCCGCCCAAATTATCTCACATCTAGTCAAAAATCATAACTAACTTTTACTGGAGAACATAGGAGTGAAATACAAGTTCAGTGGGCGTATTGGAACAAACAGACACAGTAGATCTCAACACTTTTCTTTTCAGTTGAAAGCCAGATAGAAATAAAAAAAAAGATTTTCCATAGATATTTTCAAAAATTAACAAAGATATCTTGACAAGGTGAGACATTGAAGGATACTGCAGAAAATAGGAGCTAATGGTATAGCAGAGGTAAAAACAATGACTGCAGATGCTGGAAACCAGATTCTGGATTAGTGGTGCTGGAAGAGCACAGCAGTTCAGGCAGCATCCAAGGAGCAGCGAAATCGACATTTCGGGCAAAAGCCCTTCATCAGGAATAAAGGCAGTAAGCCTGAAGCGTGGAGAGATAAGCTAGAGGAGGGTGGGAGTGGGAGTGGGGTGAAAGTAGCATAGAGTACAATGGGTGAGTGGGGGAGGGGATGAAGGTGCTAGGTCAGGGAGGAGAGGGTGGAGTGGATAGGTGGAAAAGGAGATAGGCAGGTAGGACAAGTCCGGACAAGTCATGGGGACAGTGCTGAGCTGGAAGTTTGGAACTAGGGTGAGGTGGGGGAAGGGGAAATGAGGAAACTGTTGAAGTCCACATTGATGCCCTGCGGTTGAAGTGTTCCGAGGCGGAAGATGAGGCGTTCTTCCTCCAGGCGTCTGGTGGTGAGGGAGCGGTGATGAAGGAGGCCCAAGACCTCCATGTCCTCGGCAGAGTGGGAGGGGGAGTTGAAATGTTGGGTCATGGCGCGGTGTGTTTGATTGGTGCGGGTGTCCTGGAGATGTTCCCTAAAGTGCTCTGCTAGGAGGGGCCCACTCTCCCCAATGTAGAGGAGACCGCATCGGGAGCAACAGATACAATAAATGATATTAGTGGATGTGCAAGTAAAACCTTAATGGATGTGGAAGGCTCCTTTAGGGCCTTGGATAGAGGTGAGGGAGGAGGTGTGGGCGCAGGTTTTACAGTTCCTGCAGTGGCAGGGGAAGGTGCCAGAATGGGAGGGTGGGTTGTAGGGGGGCGTGGACCTGACCAGGTAGTCATGGAGGGAATGGTCTTTGCGGAAGGCGGAAAGGGGTGGGGAGGGAAATATATCCCTGGTGGTGGGGTCTTTTTGGAGGTGGCTGAAATGTCGGCAGATGATTTGGTTTATGTGAAGGTTGGTAGGGTGGAAGGTGAGCACCAGGGGTGTTCTGTCCTTGTTACGGTTGGAGGGGTTGGGTCTGAGGGCGGAGGTGCGGGATGTGGACGAGGTGCGTTGGAGGGCATCTTTAACCACGTGGGAAGGGAAATTGCGGTCTCTAAAGAAGGAGGCCATCTGGTGTGTTCTGTGGTGGAACTGGTCCTTCTGGGAGCAGATACGGTGGAGGCGGAGGAATTGGAAATACAGGATGGCATTTTTGCCGGAGGTAGGGTGGGAAGGGGTGTAATCCAGGTAGCTGTGGGAGTCGGTGGGTTTGTAAAAAATGTCAGTGTCAAGTCGGTCGTCATTAATGGAGATGGAGAGGTCCAGGAAGGGGAGGGAGGTGTCAGAGATGGTCCAGGTAAATTTAAGGTCAGGGTGGAATGTGTTGGTGAAGTTGATGAATTGCTCAACCTCCTCGTGGGAGCACGAGGTGGCTAATGGTATAATAGGTAACATGCGCCTTTTAATAGAAGACTGGCTTGGTCGGAAACAGATTAGGTGTAATAGATTATTTTCTGTTTCGCAAGATGTAGTGTGTCACAGAGATCACTGCCAGGGCTTCAATATTTTACAATTTATGCAATTGACTTGGATAAAGGAATGGAAGGTATTTCACGAAATTTGCAGATGACTCAAAGATAGGTAGGAAAGTGAAGAGGATAAAACGAGGCGACAGAGGGATATGGATAGTTTAAGTAAGTGGGCCAACATGTGGTAAATGGAGTATAATATCAGGAAATCTGAAACTGGCCATTTTGGCAGAAAGAATAAAAAAGCACATTTTCAAAATGGTGTGGGATTGCAGATCTCTGAGATATGGAAGGATCTGGATGCCACAGTGCATGAATTGCAGAAAGTTAGGATGCAGGTAGAACAAGTAATTAGGAAAGCTAATAGAACATCAATTGAATGCAAAGGTAAGGTGATAGAACATATAATATAGAATAGTACAGCACAGCACAGGCCCTTCAGCCCATGATGTTGTGCCAAGCACTTATATTAATATAAGATCAATCTAACCTACACACCCCTCGATTTACTGCCATCCATCTGCTTATCCAGCAGTTATTTAAATGTCCTTAATGTATTTGACTCTATTACCACTGCTGGCAGTCCATTCCATGCACCCACCACTCTCTGAGTAAAGAACCAACCTCTGACATCTCCCCTATACCTTCCTTCAATCACCTTGAAATTATGATCCTTTGTGACAGCCAAATGAAAGCCAAAACACCATTTGCCTTCTTAACTTTGAGAGAGCTATGTACATGAACCCCAAGATCTCTCTGTTCCTCCATACTGCCATGAATTCAGTCTTTAACCCTGTTCTCAGCTTTCAAATTCAACCTTCCAAAATGAATCACTTTGCATTTATCCAGGTTGAATACTATCTGCCACTTTTCAGCCCAACTCTGCATCCTGTCAATATCTTGTTACAGCTTTCAACAGCCCTCGACACTATCTACAACACTACCAACCTTTCTGTCATCAGCAAACTTACTCACCCACCCTTCCACTTCTTCATCCAAGTCATTTATAAAAACTACAAAGGGCAGAGCACCAAAAACAGATCCCTGCAGAATACCACTGGTCACTGATCTTCAGGCCGAATACTTTCCATCCAATACCACTCGCTGTCTTCTTTTGGCCAGCCAATTCTGTATTCAGACAGCCAAATTTCCCTGCATCCATACCTCCTAACTTTCTGAATGAGCCTAAATTGGGGAACCTTATCAAATTCCTTACTGAAATCCAAATGCACCACATCCACTGCGCGACCTTCATAAACTTGTCTTGTTACCTCCTCAAAGAACTCAATAAAACTTGAGAGGCATGACCTTCCCCTCACAAAGCCATGCTGACTACCTATAATCAAACTATGTTTTTCCAAATAGTCAGAAGCCCTATCTCTCAGAATCCTTTCCGGTACCTTGCTTACCACTGACGTAAGACTGACTGGTCTGTAATTCCCAGGGACTTCTCTGTTCCGTATCTTAAACAGAGGAACAAAATTTGACTCCCTCCAATCATCTGGTACAACTCCTGTGGAGAGTGAGGATGCAAAGATCATTGCCAGAGGTGCAGCAATCTTATTCCTCACTTCCTGTAGTAACCTTGGATATATCTGGTCTGGCCCTGGGGACTTATCTATTTTGATGCTTCCCGAAATTTCCAGCAAAGCCACTTTCTTGATATCAAACTTTTCAAGCCTGTTAACCTGGTCCACGGTGTTGTCACTATCAACAAGGTGAATTTCTCGTGAATACTGAAGCAAAAACTCATTTCAGGCTTCCTTACCTCTTCAGACTCCAGGCACAAATTCCCTCCACTATTCCTGCTCGGCCCTATGCTCTCTCTGATCTCTCTCTCTTATTTCTCAAGTACGTGTAGAATGCCTTTGGGTTTTCCCTAATCCTATTCGCCAATGCTTTTTTCATGCTCCCTCCTAGCTCTCCTCAGTCCATTTTTGATGTCTTTTCTCGCTACTCTGTAATCCTCTATAGCTGTGCAAGATCCTTGCTTCCTCATCCTTAAGTAAGTTTCCATCTTCCTTTTGACGAGAAGCTCCTCTTCTCTTGTCATCCAAGGCTCATTCACCTTACCATTCCTTGCCTGCCTGCCTCAGTGGGACAAAGTTATCTGACACTCACAACAAGTGCTCCTTCAATAGCCTCCACATTTCTGTTGTGCATTTCCCATAGAACTGTTCCCAATTTATAATGCACAGCTCCTGTCTAAAAGCAGTATAAGTTCCCCTCCCCCAATTAAATACCTTCTCATAATTTCTGCTCCTATCCCTCTCCTTGGCTATTTTAAAGGTGAAGCAGTTATGGTTACTGCCACTGAAATGCTCTCCCACCGAGATCTGACACCTGGCCTGGCTCATTGCTGAATCCAATATGGCGTCTCCCCTCACTAGCCTATCTTCATATTGAGTCAGGAATCCTTCCTGTACATGCCTGACTAAATCAGCTCCATTCAGACCATCTGCACTAACGAGGTTCCAATCAATATTGGGGAAGTTGAAGTCCCCCATAACAACAACTCTGTTACGTCTGCAACTTTCCAAGATCTGCTGATCAATCTGTTCTTCCATCTTTCTGCTGCTCTTGGGAGGTCTATAGAAAACACCCAACAAAGTGACTGCTCCTTTCCTGTTACTGGCTTTCACCCAGACTGACTCATCACTCAAACACTCCTCAATAATCTTCTTTTCTGCTAAGTTAAAAATAAAACAACACCAGGTTATATTCCAACAGATTGAATTGGAAGCACACTAGCGTTCGGAGCCTCGCTCCTTCATCAGATGGTAGTGGAGGGCTCAATCCTAACACACAGAATTTATAGCAAAAGTTTACAGTGTGATGTAACTGAAATTATACATTAAAAAATTGATTGTCTGTTAAGCCTTTCATCTGTTAGAATACAGTGATAGTTTCACTTCTTTCATGTGTAAAACACAAAACCTTTTTTAAAAAAAAGTTGCATGCTTGGGTTAGCTGTTAACAATGGTGATAGCTAGACAATATGTTGAGGTTGTTGGCCCCCTGTGTTCTCTGTCTATGCCATAATGTTTAGATTGATTCTAATCTAAAAAGTGAGATAACGGAGTTTTACATGAATTCATGCAGTTTTTGAGCTCATAGTTCTACATGAATGCATGCAGTTGTTGAGCAAAGTACAAAGTAACCCTGCAAGTACAAATCCACCCCACAAAATATATGTGTGCATGTGGGTCTTTGTCTGTCTGTGTGTGTCTGTCCGGGTTGGGATTGTGAGTGTGAGAAAGTGTATGTGTGTGTGTGTGTGTAGTGAGTGCAGAATGCCTTAAGTCCTGAGGGGGTGCATGTATGAGTGTAGGCATGCGTGTGTCTGTAAGGGTGTGTGTGGGTGTCTGTGTGTGGATCTGTGTATATGTGTGTCTGTGTGTATGTGTGTACAGGAGTGCCTGTGTGTGTGTGTGTAGGAGTATCTGTGTGTGTATATAGTGCAATGGTGGACACCTGTAATGTGACATGAACCCAAGGTCCCGGTTGAGGCCCTCCCTATGGGTACCGGCATCTCCAAATCATGCCTTCTTTTCTGCAGCTGTGATGCACTCTCTAATTAATAATGCTACTCCCCCATCTCTTTTACTGCGCGCCCCCCCAACCCCCACCCCCCAGTTCTTATTAAAAGATCGAAACCCTGCAACATCAAGCAAACAACCCTGCCCCCGTGAAATTCACATCTCCGTTATGGCCAGAACACTGTCATTCCAAGTATTGTTTAATGCTCTAAGTTCATCACTCTTATTCCTGACACTCCCTGAATTGCAACAGACACACTTTAACCCATCCTTTCACCATACCAAATGTGTATCCTTCCTAACAGATTCTCTGTATTCTATTTCTACTCATTCAACAACTACCCTCTCCTCTGATCTGTAGCTCTGTTTCCCATCCACCTACCAAACTAGTTTAAACCCTCCTGAAGTGCTCCAGCAAATCCCCTGCCCAGGATGTTGGTGCCCCTCCAGTATAAGTGCAACCTATCCTTCATGTACAGGTCCAACCTTCCCCAGAAGGCACCCCAATGATCTATGTATCTGAAGGTCTCCCTTCTGCACCAGCCCTGTTGCCCCTTTTATGCTTCAGTTTCACATCTGGAATACCATGTACAGTATTGATTTCTTTATTTACAGAAGGATGTAAATGTATTGGAAGCAGTTTAGACAAGGTTCACAATATGTGGGTTGTCTTATCAAGAAAGATTTAACAGGTGAGGTGTGCATCTGCTGAAATTCCAGCAAAAATTAACAAAGATATCCAGAAGGTACTTGATAAAGTGCCACATCCAAGGTTATTGTGAAAAATAAGAGCTGATGTAACATACTGGTGTTAATAGAAGAGCTGATAGAAGAGTTGACTTGATTGAAACATCTAAGATCGTGACTGGTGTTTACACAGTTATCCGAGAGAGGATTTTTCCTCTTATCGTTGGTGGCAGGCAGGAATGTGGAGTAATCTGATTAGCCCTGAAATGTTAAATAGAGGAGCAGGCTTGAGGGGCTGAATAGCCAACTTCTGCACTTAATTTATAAGTTTGCAAACTTATCTACTTTTCAGTCCAGGTCCCATCACAAAAAAAGTCAGCCTTCACATGGTTAACTGTATAAAGCATTTATCTATGTCTTTAAAAAAAAATGTTTCTGGTGATAAGAGTGTTGCTGTCAAGCCCAACATTCATTGTCCATCCCCAATTGCTCTTGGGCAGGTGGTGATGAAGCACATGTGACAAAATAGTTGAGTGGGCCATTTCAATGGATGTTTGTAAATCTGGAGTTGGCCTGAAGGACATCAGTAAATCACACAAGTTTTATGCCAATCCTTCCAATGGACATCGAAATAGGTCATTTAGCCCCTTAAACTTGCTCCACTATTCAATAAGATTAAGGCTGATCCAACATTCCTCATGTCCACTTTGCTGCCCTTGCCATGTAACTCTTGATTCCCTTACCAATCAAGAATCAACCTCATTATTAATGAAGAAAAAGTGTTTATTTCAGACTTACACATTAATTTATTTAAATTCCCTCAGCTGCCATGGTGGCATTTGAACAAATGTTCTTGAAACATTCATCCAGGTCTCTGGGCTACAAGTTCAGTATCATAAGTAATATGCTGCCATTACCCTAGCCTGAACGTTCCTGTTGTACCTGGGAACTGTACAATATCCATGATGAAGTAGTTACAATTATATTTGCATAGGACAACAGGACCACATATTGTTACACCAGCTTCTTGCAGTATTATGACGAGATGAATGAAAAGATTCAAATAGAAGCACAATTTGGACATTATATCCACAGGATTGTAGACCCTCCAGCTGCAGTTTATTACAGCCTTACATTTGGTTCTGAATAAATGGGTTGAGAGATTATGTCTTCTCGTTGGTAATGGAGAAAACCTCTGGGATTACTGTGGTATCTATTTTTTTTAGTGAAGTAAATGGGAAATTGTGAATTGGTGCTCCCTTGATGGCTTGCTTTATTTTACTCTATTCTGCTTATGACTTCTAAGGAACAAGTGTTTGAAACACTTTGACAAAGGTGAAATCACATCCCAATGAAGTTCTCACTTCACTGCTGGTCATCGATTAGCGACAGATAGGGAGTGTTACTGGTATATCACTATGATGGTAAGGTTAGTTAACAGAAGTTACCAATCCTCAGCAAATCATGCTAAATTAAATTTAATGCTGGCAGTATCAGGAAACTCAGAATTAATGGTATTATTTGATTGTCCTGGCCAAATTACTTGGATATCTGCTACTCAAGTACACATGTCAGCACACGTTGTTATAATAACTTCTGCATATATAATTTAAACACACTACGGGACATATTATGCTTCACTTGAATAGCACTATAATATCTCCAAGTTAAAAATCTGATAGACAATTCCTGTAAGGATAAAAAAATTAAAATATAATGTGGGGGAGGGGGGGAATTCTTTATTCAGTGAAATACATCAAAATTTCAAAGTGACTGCAAATCACGAATTTAGATTCAATGGATCAATTTTAATAGCTTGCATCATTAATCCAAGTTCTGATGGACTTTAGTGTTTTGTCATTCTCTGTAGTTGAAATAATCTACAGATTACAAAGAAAAGCCAATGGCTGACTCCATGTTGCAAAGATTTGTGGTTCTGCCCTATATAACATTTTTTATGATTCTTAATCCAAACTAAACTTTTTTCAGATGAACGATATTGAACATCCTGAGAATTGCTTGATTAGTTGATTTTTGAGCAGACACGAACAACTAGATTGTCTCTCTGCTCTCCGCATATCGCTTTTTAAAATAAATCATGCATCTCGCAAGGAGTAGAGAATTTCTAATAGGTGTTCAGAGTTTACTTGCTGTTGTTAACTTGTGTTTAAAAGGAGAGAAAAGCCTGCAGCTGGAGTTTAACTGTAATTCATTGATTTTCCACAACAGATATTAGTGGCTGTGTAAAACTGTTTAGTGCAAACAGAGAGCAACATCACCATGTGCGGGTACAGCCCAATGGTAATCATACTCAGCTCAGTTGTGATTTCAATTTCCACTCAAAATTCTTGAGCAAATCACCTAGGCGAACACTACAGTGCAGTCAAGACATTTTCTACATAACAGACATCGTGGATCTATATCAAAGAAGATTGTAGAGCTCTCCTTGATTTTCTGGTCAATATTTATTATCACTGAAACAGTCTGTCAAGTCGCAGTCACATAACTGATTTTTGGGCCTTAGTATACACACATGTTCTGCCATACTTCTTACATTCAAACAGTACCATTATTTCAAAAAAAGCATGCTTTTGTCTATAATATGTTTTGGATTATGAAATTTGCTCTATAATTATGAGCCTGTCTTATGTGTTGACCACAACCACTAGTTATTAGAGGTGAAGTGCTTTCATTCCAGCAGCTAAAATAATCTGTTATGAGATGTTTGGTTTCTGGTGATATCACCTGATTATACTGACTGAGTGGGAATTTAATCACCCTTATTTCTGGTTCTAGAGATTTACACTGCCATTTTCCATGTTGTGGATTGGTGATATATTTACTATATTTAGCAATGTCTCTAACATTTCACATTTTACTCCAAACTAGCATCCATTCCAACAAATATTCCATGACTACCCCATTCCCCCATCAAAAACACAGAAGTTATTTCCAATCCAGCTTGTTTCTGATGAAAAGCTAGTGCCAATGGTATTGCTTAGTATAAGGGTTGACATAAAACATGCACAGCACATGGAAGAGAAGAAGGTTCTCTTAATCTCAAGAATAATAGTTAGGGCTTTCACAAATATTTAATCTATAAATATATAGACTAAATACTTGTGAAAATCCTACTTTTGCTGGATGTAGGTTTGCTCGCTGAGCTGGAAGATTCGTGTTTAGACGTTTCATCACCATACTAAGTAACATCATCAGTGAGTTTCTGGATGAAGTACTGGTGGCATATCCCACTTTCTATGTAGGTGTTTAGGTTTCCTTGGGTTGGTGATGTCATTTCCCATGGTGACATCATTCCTGTGGTGATGTCATTTCCTGTTCTTTTTCTCAGGAGGGGGTAAATGGGATCCAAGTCAATGCGTTTGTTCATAGAGTTCCGGTTGGAATGCCAGGCTTCTAGGAATTCTCATGTGTGTCTCTGTTTGGCTTGTCTTAGGATGGATGAGTGGTCCCAGAAGAACTGGTATCCTTCCTAATCTGTATATAAGGAGACTAGTGAGAGTGAATCATGTCGTTTTGTGGCTAGTTGATGGTCATGTATCCTGGTGGCTAGTTTTCTGCCTGTTTGTCCAATCTAGTGTTTGCAGACAACTGCCTATACAGACAACAAGCAAAAACAATGTTATTTACAAAATACATTGCAAGAACTGAAACAAATACTAGATTGGACAAACAGTGAGTGATCACTATGAGAGTGGTGGCTGCTTGCCCTCAATGTTGTGGAGGCTCTGATCTGAGGATTTGAGAAGAGGTCTCACTCAAGTGGTTCTGATCAAGCCAAGATTTAATGTTTATTTTCATGTGTCTGCCAGTTTTTGAGTGGAATATAAAATTAAGTACATGGGCTGTTCGTTTCTGTCATTGTTTGATTAATATGAGATCACAATGAGATGACTGCCAAATTTATTTTTTTTAAAATTTGATGAACTTTCTAATGTTTCAAATCATTATTAAAAATGTAAACTTGCTTTAGGGTCATAGAGTCATTGAGATGTACAGCATGGAAACAGACCCTTTGGTCCAACTTGTCCATGCCAACCAGATATGCCAGCCTAATCAAGTCCCATTTGCCAGCACCCAGCCCATAACCCTCCAAACCTTTCCTATTCATGTACGGATTCATATGCCTTTTAAATGTTGCAATTACACCAACCTCCACTTTCCTCTGGCAGCTCATTCCATACACACATTACTCTCTGCATGAAAAGATTGCCCCTTAGGTCTCTTTTATATCTTTCCCCTCTCACCCTAAGCTGTGCCCTTTAGTTCTGGACTCCCCCACCTCAAGGAAAATACTCTGTCCAGTGGGTAATCCAAATTTCTGGCTGTAACAGCTGCTCCTTTTTTTGAGGTACATTAGGTGCTGGAGGTGATTTCCTCGAATTCCAGGAGCAGCAATTACTGTTTCATATGCTGTTGCATTATTTTGGAACTTTGGAAAAAAAAAGTTACAACAACAGCAGTTTAAAAAAGGAGAAGAACAGACAAAGGAAGCACATGGTGTGGACAATGCAGGAGAGAGAGAGAGAGAACAAACCTGCACAGTTACTCCCTTTGCGGTTTTGAATTCATGTATTGCTGGACAACAGAGTACGTCTGGGAAAATTAACAAACTGAATTTCACAACTATTCTTGGAGGAACCTGTTTGGGCGAAGTTCACAACACAGAATTAGATAAGTTAATTGTTGTTTTAAGTGTGTCCAATAGAAAGGCTGCAGTAATGAGTTGAGTGGGTTCTTTCATGATTATATGTTTTTGGAGATATGTCTCTTGATTAAATTTAAAATATAAGCCATTACTATTAATTTAACCTGGGACAGTGTTTTGCAGAGGAATAAGACGGTGTTATTTTCTGGGTATGTAGATTGTGAAGGAGCAAAAATGGCCTTTAGTACAGTGATATGTACTTTTTGTCAGATGTGGGAGTTTAAAGAGATTTTAAGGGTTACTGCGGATTATATCTGCCACAAATGCTGTTGGATGTGAATTTTATCAGTTCGAATAGATCGGTTGGAGAGACAGTTAGAAGTGATGAGGAATTTGCAACAGCAACAGTATGTGATGGATGGCAATTATAGGAAGGGGGGAAACTCTCAGATACAGTCACATAGATGGGTTAACTCCAGGAAAGGTAAGAGAGGTAGGCAGCTAGAGCAGGAGTCTTTTGTGGATATACCCATTTCAAACAGGTATGCTGTTTTGGAAAATGTAGGGGGTGATAGATTCTCAGGGGAACGTAGCACGAACAGCCAAGTTTCTGGAATTGAGACTGGCTCTAATGCAATGAGGGGTATGTCGGCTTCCAAGAGATCAATTGTGTTAGGAGATTCTGTAGTCTGAGGTACAGACAGACGTTTCTGTGACCAGCAGCGAAAAAGCAGAATGGTGTGTTGTGTCCCTGGTGCCAGGATCAAGGATGTCTCAGAGAGGGTGCAGAATGTTCTCACGGTGAGAGGGGCCAGCAAGAGTCATTGTCCATATTGGTAAAAACAAGGACCAACGATATAGGAAGGGAAAAGGTTGAGATTCTGAAGGGAGATTATAGAAAGTTAGGCAGAAATTTAAAAAGGAGATCCTCAAAGGTAGTAATATCTGGATTACTCCCAGTGCTACGAGCTAGTGAGGGCAGGAATAGGAGGATAGAGCAGATGAATGCATGGCTGAGGAGCTGGTGTATGGGAGAAGGATTTACATTTTTGGATCACTGGAATCTCTTTTGGGGCAGACATGACCTGTACAAGAAGGACGGATTGCACCGAAATTAGAAGGGGACTAATATACTGGCAGGGAAATTTGCTAGAATTGCTTGGGAGGATTTAAACTAGTAAGATGGGGGAGGGGGTGGGGGGACCCCAGGGAGATAGTGAGGAAAGAGATCAATCTGAGACTAGTACAGTTGAGAACAGAAGTGACTCAAACAGTCAGGGCAGGCAGAGACAAGGTAGGACTAATAAATGAAACTGCATTTATTTCAATGCAAGGGGCCTCACAGGGAAGGCAGATGAACTCAGGGTATGATTAGGAACATGGGACTGGGATATCATAGCAATTACAGAAACATGGCTCAGGGAATGGGCAGGACTGGCAGCTTAATGTTCCAGGATACAAATGCTCCAGGAAGGATAGAAAGGGAGGCAAAAGAGGAGGGGGGGTGGCATTTTTGATAAGGGATAGCATTACAGCTGTACTGAGGGAGATATTCCCGGAAATACATCCAGGGAAGTTATTTGGTTGGAACTGAGAAATAAGAAAGGGATGATCACTTATTGGGATTGTATTATAACCCCCTAATAGTCAGAAGGAAATTGAGAAACAAACTTGTAAGGAGATCTCAGCTATCTGTAAGAATAATAGGGTGGTTATAGTACAGATTACAGATTACTTACAGTGTGGAAACAGGCCCTTTGGCCCAACAAGTCCACACCGACCCGCCGAAGCGCACCCACCCATATACCCATTCCCCTACATTTACCCCTGCACCTAACACTATGGACAATTTAGCATGGCCAATTCACCTGACCTGCACATTTTTGGACTGTGGGAGGAAACCGGAGCACCCGGAGGAAACCCACGCAGACACGGGGAGAATGTGCAAACTCCACACAGACAGTCACCTGAGGTGGGAATTGAACCCAGGTCTCTGGCGCTGTGAGGCAGCAGTGCTAACCACTGTGCCACCGTGCCGCCTTAGGGGATTTAACTTTCTAAACATAGAATGGGACTGCCATAGCATTATAGTTTTAGATGGAGAGGAATTTGTTAAGTGCGTACAAGACAATTTTCTGATTCAGTATGTGGATGTACCTACTAGAGAAGGTACAAAACCTGACCTACTCTTGGGAAATAAGGCAGGGCGGGTGACTGAGGTGTCAGTGGGGAAACACTTTGGGGCCAGCGACCATAATTCTATTCGTTTTAAAATAGTGATGGAAAAGGATAGACCAGATCTAAAAGTTGAAGTTCTAAATTGGAGAAAGGCCAATTTTGACAGTATTAGGCAAGAACTTTCGAAAACTGATTGGAGGCAGATGTTCGCAGGAAAAGGGACGGCTAGAAAATGGGAAGCCTTCCGAAATGAGATAACAAGAATTCAGAAAAAGTATATTCCTGCCAGAGTGAAAGGAAAGGCTTGTAGGTATAGGGAATGTTGGATGACCAAAGAAATTGAGAGTTTGGTTAAGAAAAAGAAGGAAGCATATGTAAGGTATAGACAGGATAGATCGAGTGAATCCTTAGAAGAGTATAAAGGAAGGAGGAGTTCACTTAAGAGGGAAATTAGGAGGGCAAAAAGGGGACATGAGATAGCTTTGGCAAATAGAATTGAGGAGAATCCAAAGAGTTTTTACAAATAAATTAAGGACAAAAGGGTAACTAGGGAGAGAATAGGGCGCCTCGAAGATCAGCAAGGCGGCCTTTGTGTGGAGCCACAGAAAATGGGGGAAGTACTAAATGAATATTTTGCATCAGTATTTACTGTGAAAAAGGATATGGAAGATATAGACTGTGGGGAAATAGATGGTGACATCTTGCAAAATGTCCAGATTACAAAGGAAGAAGTGCTGGATGCTTGAAACGGGTAAAGGTGGATAAATCCCCAGGACCTGATCAGGTGTCCCCTAGAACTCTGTGGGAAGCTAGAGAAGTGATTGCTGAGCCTCTTGCTAAGATATTTGTATCATCGATAGTCACAGGTGAGGTGCTGGAAGACTGGAGGTTGGCAAACGTGGTGCCACTGTTTAAGAAGAGCGGTAAGGATAAGCCAGGGGACTATAGACCAATGAGCCTGACCTCGATGGTGGGCAAGTTGTTGGAGAGAATTTAGATTTAGATTAGATTACATTACAGTGTGGAATCAGGCCCTTTGGCCCAACAAGTCCACACCGCCCCGCCGAAGCGCAACCCACCCATACCCCTACATTTACCCCTTACCTAACACCAAGGGCAATTTAGCATGGCCAATTCACCTGACCTACACATCTTTGGACTGTGGGAGGAAACCAGAGCACCCGGAGGAAACCCACGCAGACACGGGGAGAACGTGCAAACTCCACACAGTCAGTCGCCAGAGGCGGGAATTGAACCCGGGTCTCTGGCGCTGTGAGGCAGCAGTGCTAACCACTGTGCCACCGTGCCGCCCACATCCTGAGTGACAGGATGTACATGTATTTGGAAAGACAAGGACTGATTAGGGATAGTCAACATTTCTTTGTGCGTGGGAAATCATGCTTCACAAACTTGATTGAGTTTTTTGAAGAAATAACAAAGAGGATTGATGAGGGCAGAGCAGTAGATGTGATCTACATGGACTTCAGTAAGGCGTTTGACAAGGTTCCCCATGGGAGACTGATTAGCAAGGATAGATCTCATGGAATACAGGGAGAATTAGCCATTTGGTTACAGAACTGGCTCAAAGATAGAAGATAGAGGGTGGTGGTGGAGGGTTTTTTTTTCAGACTGGAGGCCTGTGACCAGTGGAGTGCCACAAGGATCGGTGCTGGGTCCTCTACTTTTTGTCATTTACATAAATGATTTGGATGCAAGCATAAGAGGTATAGTTAGTAAGTTTGCAGAAGACACCAAAATTGGAGGTGTACTGGACAGCGAAGAGGGTTACCTCAGATTACAACAGGATCTTGACCACATGGGCCAATGGGCTGAGAAGTGGCAGATGGAGTTTAATTCAGATAAATGCGAGATGCTGCATTTTGGGAAAGCAAATCTTAGCAGGGCTTATACACTTAATGGTAAGGTCCTCGGGAGTGTTGCTGAACAAAGAGACCTTGGAGTGCAGGGTCATAGCTCCTTGAAAGTGGAGTCGCAGTTAGATAGGATAGTGAAGAAGTTGTTTGGTATGCTTTCCTTTATTGGTCAGAGTATTGAGTACAGAAGTTGCGAGGTTATGTTGCGGCTGTACAGGACATTGGTTAGGCCACTGTTGGAATATTGCATGTAATTCTGGTCTCCTTCCTATCGGAAAGATGTTGTGAAACTTGAAAGGGTTCAGAAAAGATTTATAAGGACGTTGCCAGGGTTGGAGGATTTGAGCTACAGGGAGAGGCTGAACAGGCTGGGAATGTTTTCTTTGGAGCTTCGGAGGCTGAGGGGTGACCTTATAGAGGTTTACAAAATTATGAGGGGCATGGATAAGGTAAATAGGCAAAGCCTTTTCCCTGGGGTTGGGGGGTCCAGAGCTAGAGGGCATAGGTTTAGGGTGAGAGGGGAAAGATATAAAAGAGACCTAAGGGGCAACTTTTCACACAGAGAATGGTACGTGTATGGAATGAACTGCCAGAAGAAGTGGTGCAGGCTGGTACAATTGCAACATTTAAGAGGCATTTGGATGGGTATACGAATAGGCAAGGTTTGGAGGCTATGGGCCAGGCGCTGGCAGGTGGGACTAGATTGGGTTGGGATATCTGGTTGGCATGGACGTGTTGGACTGAAGGGTCTGTTCCCATGCTGTACATCTCTATGACTCTATGTCTCACATGATTTTATAAAAGTCTATAAGATCATCCCTCAGCCTCCAACACTCCAGGGAAAACAGCCCCAGTCTTTTCAGCCTCTCCCGATAGCTCAAATCCTCCAACCTTGGCAACATCCTTGCAAATCTTTTCTGAATCCTTTCAAGTTTCACCACATCCTTCCGATAGGAAGGAGAGCAGAATTGCACGCAATGTTCCAAAAGTGACCTAACCAATGTCCTGTACAGCCACAACATGACCTCCCAATTCCAAGATATCATACTCTGACCAATAAAGGAAAGCATACCAAATGCCTTTTCACTAACCTACCTACCTGTGTCTCTACTTTCAAGGAACTATGAACCTGCACTCCAAGGTCTCTTTGTTCAGCAACACTCCATAGGACCTTACCATTAAGTGTATAAGTCATGCTCTGATTTGTTTTTCCCAAATGCAGCATTTATCTAAATTAAATCCCATCTCCACTCCTCAGCCCATTGACTCATCTGATCACGATTCCGCTGTACTCTGCAATTACTGCTTTACAGCTGCAAATCTTCACAAATTGATAATGTCTGTTTTTCTCTTTGTTAGTGTGCAAATGCAAAATTGAGTTAATTATATCTTGTCCATTTTTTAGTTTTAGTTGATCATCAGTAAAGAATATTCCTTTCAAGGCTTTACTGTCAATTGTGAATTTTAACATGCTAAACTGAGGTAGGGCTTATATGATCTTTGGGAATATGCTGACGTTAGAACAAAATCAGTGGCAGACATTCTGTGAAATGAGGTGTTCTTGGTGTATGGAAGGTGCAAATAAAAAATGACTTTATAAACCTGAAATAAGGTATGAGCAACAGAGAATACATCATTTAAGATAAACCAAAGATCTAATGGACTATATCAGGTACTAACCTAGGACTGGGATTATTGGATAAAATGTCAATTTCAGGAGTTTTTTTTGGTAAACTATTTACAGAATGGAGCTGAAATCAATAAGGACTTCATAGATATCGCATTACAATTTTAGATCAAAAGTACTGCTGCAAAGAATGGCTGCTGCTTTCATTTACTCAAAAATTTGACTATGTCTTCTGATCAAAAGATCAAGTGACTTTTTATTGAATTAATTTCTAAAGGTTTCTGGTATCTGAAGGGATTGTCATTCTTTGGTAATGATCTTGTTACACATATCCAGTAAACCTGCTTATTTGGAGATGTGAACTGTATACATTTACAGACATCCAGTTATTGTACAATCCAAGGATTGTGTCGATCCTAATGTAGGCACACATATACACGTATGTCATATTGTTAATGCTGTCTGAAAAAATACTTCAAAAGAGTTAGCAGAATGCAATTGATACCTAAGAGACTATCTGCCAGAGCTTGAAAGTAGTTTGGAGTATTTCTGTCAACTGGGCAAACAAAAGGTTCTGACTTACAATTGAAATGAAACATAAAAGTAAAGTGACTGAATTCACTGTGCCACAAGCTAGGACTTAGTCCTTCATAATCAAAACAACTTTGATATTCCCTCTGAAATCTTTTAAGGATTTCTCATCCTATGTACATTTAAGAATTAACTTTAATTTTTTTTTAACATATGTGGACAGATCATGGCACTTTTCAGAAGTAGGGACACTACCACTGCTTCAAAGGTCCATTGAAATGAACGTTTAGTATTTCCAACTCCTGCGCTTTACCTTTTTACTGATTGTAAGTGAAGAAATACACTACTTTGGTTTATAGCTATGTGCGACAGTATTATGAATTGAATTTGGTACATCTATGTCTTGTGGTTACCAGAAATTTGAAATGAGAACAGCTTAAAGTCAAATGTTGGAGATTCTTAGAATGGTCTTTTTGATCGCACCACGTACTGCAGTCTGACACATGGTAAGCAAACTGTATACGTGAATACATAATTCCTAAATCATACTGGAATTAGTATAACAATAGAACATCATCTTTTAAAAAAAGAATATACTTACTTAACTGTTTAAATCATTAACTTCTGTGTATTGTCTAAAGAAGATTGACATTAACTTGTATAAATAAATTGAACATTTCAAGAACCTTATGTGCTTTTCTTTTTTTCAAGAGTAGTATTCCTAGTCTTGCTTGTGGAGTAAGGTGTTGTGCATCCATTTCATGGAATTGGTTACTGTCACTATCATTGTGATGGATTGGTATGGTGTGTTGATGATGTTATGCACTTTATAGAGTTTGTACTTGATGCTGCAAATGTTGTGGCATTTCCTGTTGACTTTGTGAATTGACTTTCCTCTGTGCATCAGTTGATATTGCCTTGCTTATTGATGATTTGGAGATGCCGGTGTTGGACTGGGGTGTACAAATTTAAAAATCACACAACACCAGGTTATAGTCCAACAGGTTGAATTGGAAGCACACTAGCTTTTGGAGCGTCGCTCCTTCATCAGGTGGTAGTGGCGGGTTCAATCCTAACACACAGAATTTATAGCAAACATTTACAGTGTGATGTAACTGAAATTACACATTGAAAAATTGACAATCAATCAATTCAACCTGTTGGACTACAACTTGGTGTTATGTGATTTTTAACTTTGCTTATTGATGATATTGCTGGTGTTGATGACCTTTTATGATTCTCCAGTTCAATTTAGGCAGATTATGGACTCTTGTCACTTGTTTACCAGTAGATGGTGTGCAACCTTTGGTCTCGGCTTCACCAAGCTTGCTGGATTCCAAGTTTTCATGATTTGATCCTGCACATGTAAAGTTTTTGAATAGTTCAATCTGAGATTGAATAGCCCCTTAAAAATGTGTTTATTGCAGAACTTATTGTTTGTTTTCTTTGATTTGTTTGTGTTTATTTTTATTTTGGTCCCCAGTGGCCTCTTCTCATGGGTAGTTAGTGAGGACAGAGTCCAGGGAGAGCCAATTTTTGATTGTTTATTTCTTTCTGTCTTTCCCTAGGGTAATAGTGTCTTTTTTTTGTTTCATTAAGTGAAAGCAGCTTTAGTTTGTTGGTATGTTTGTTGGAATGTTGACCTTGTTCTGTCTGAGCATCAATCAGTAATTGTTGCCTTATTTTCTCTTGAACTTTTGGAGGGTGCAATTTACTTGGCAATGCTGGTCTACTGGTATTGCCTGCAATTTCATGCCAGTCTTGAGTGTGCAGATCAAGATGACAATAAGGTCAGATTTAGATGGTCTTTTGTTTCTCAGTATTTCATGAGGGTTCTCTTGATCATATGAACATGTATCGATGAAACTTGTTCTCCTGGGTACAATGGGTGATGAGGAAGTGATGTCGAGTCTATTCTATTTGATAAATTCCTTAAATTCTCTGAAAGTGAAGTGAGTTCCATTATCACATATTATTCCTGCAGGAATCCATTGCACAGAGAACAGAACTCCATGCTGCTGAAATAGTTGTTCAAATTCTCAAATCTTAGATAAAAGGGGACATTAATTTACAAACTCTTAAGAGATGAATGAGAAATCCGAAGGTAGCTTAATAGAATTTATTAGTGTTACCTCAGGCCTTTCTGGATTGGACATATGGCCATGCCTTTTCCTTTGTACAGTGTGTATCAAACATCATAGCTGGTATTTTTTGCTTCATCTTCAGAAATTTTCACTAATTTCCCTTAATAATGTGTTTATTGCAGAATTAATTTTCCACAATGCTGTCCAGCTTGCAGGGTCCATACCTGTTCTTGTCCACTTCTCCATCAGATCCTCAGAATATCTCGTAGTGAACACTTTAGTGTTGTGAGGGTGATAGCTCAGTACCTCCCCAGACAGTCCCTCTAAGAAATTCTTGAAGCCCAAGAACCTGTAGTATAGTGGTCAAAAATGGTATCGATTCTACCTGCTAAAAACAAGATACAAAATCCTTCTTCTTGTCAATGGGGAATTTTTGCCTCTCCTCATGCTGAACATATTAGTCTCAGATCTTTGTCTCAGGCACAAACACTGGTCTTTGGATCTATATATCCATTACTCAGCTTACTCCTTCCTCAGAAGGAACAAGGAGTGATGTGAATCTCTGAATAAGCGTACATATACATAAATATATATGGTTTCTAAATCATACTAGAATAACATTACAAAGTAATGGATACCATCCTCAAGACAATCATAAGCATAGTGTTAAGATTACTGCAAGTATTTAAACCCTTAGTTACATTTCCACACAGACAGTTTATAGAAAAGGCTCCATACTGTATAAAAGCACTTCAGAGGAACTGCTGTCAAACCACTAAAACAGACTGGTCTTGGACAAACCCCAACCTTGGGTATAACCTACATAGTGAAAAAACATCATTTGAATACCTAGAAAACAATGAGCTAAACAAATTCAAAATTCTTCAGGATTTTTAAAAATTAATTCCTGGGATGTGGGTGTTACTAGCAAGGCCTGCATTTGTTCATTACCCATAACCATCATTGAAATGACCAGCTTGCTAGACCATTTCAGGGGACAATTAGGAGTCGACGAAATTGCCATTGGTCCGGATTTACATGGAGGCCAGACCAGGTAAGGACAATAGATAGACCCATTTTACAACAATTGATAGTACAGTAGCACCTCGACATACGAACGACCCCGTTCACAAACAAATTGGTTTACAAACAGGATTGTACGTAAAATTTTGCTTCAATGTACATACGAAATTCAAGGTACGAACGCAAAAAGCCTGTGGTTTCATTGTCATTGTTCTGCTTTGCTACGCGCGCTTTGAATATCCGAACAATGGGCAAATTGATTTAGTTCGCGAACTTTTCGGTTTGCGAACCGGGTCCCGGAACGGATTAAGTTCGTAAGTCGAGGCGCTACTGTAGTTTCATTTGACTAGCTTTCAAGTCCAGATTTATTAATTAAATTGAAATTGCCCTAGTTGCCATGTTGGAATTTGAACTCATGTCCTAAGAACATTAAGCTACACCACCGGATGACTATTTTAGATTAGCTTAGATCAGATTTCCTACAGTATGGAAACAGCCCCTTCAGCTCAACAAGTCCACATCGACCCATTTTCCCTCTGACTAATGCACCGAACACTATGGGCAATTTAGAATGGCCAATTCACCTGACTTGCACATCTTTGGACTGTGGGAGGAAATGGGAGCACCCGGAGGAATTCCACGCAGACACGGGGAGAATGTGCAAACTCCACAAAGACAGTTGCCCAAGGGTGGAATTGAACCCAGGTCCCTGGCGCTGTGAGGCAGCAGTGCTAACCACTGAGCCACCATGCCACCCCCATATTTATAGCTTGGAGGCATTACTGCTATTCTAACTTTGTTGCATATCATAATGGACAATATGCTATTGTTTGGATTTTCAAGTTAACACACAGAGAGAGATATTTAGTGATATTTGCACTAAGGACTAAATTCCAGATTCTGTGTTAACAAAGCCAGGCGATATCTCTTGAATCATATGGTTGGAGTACACTTGATATTTGTAATTTAGACAGAGTCAGTATGATACCTATACTTTCCAGCATTAAAAATGCATTTTTAAACTATACAACAGCCAATATACAAAATATACAAAAGGTGAACAACATTCTCCTCATTAAACCTGTTCTGTTAATCATCAGTTAGCAGAATGTAAAATGGATTTCCTGCACAACTAAATAAGATTGTGTTGTGATTTTGCTCTGTTAATGTCATGATTCACTGGAAATATTTGGATTATCCCACTGTGGACTAAAAATTGTTCTTTTCATTGTGTAAACATGGGGATCATTATTTGTCACTTCCATGCATTGGTAACAGTGGAGAAAAGCAACACTAATATTTGATACTCATAGAATCCCTGCAGTGTCAAAAAAGGCCATTAGGCCCAACAAGTCCACACCAACCCTCCCAACAGTTTCCCACCCAGGCCATTCCCTTACTACATTATATTACCCTGACTAATGTTCCTAACCTCCACATCCCTGAACACTATGGTAATTTAGCATGGCAAATTCACCTAACCTGCACATCTTTGGACTGTGGGAGGAAACTGGAGCACCCGGAGGAAACCCACACAGACATGGACAGCATGTGCAATCTCCACACAGACAGCCGCCCGAGGCTGGAATTGAACCCAGGTCCCTGGCGCTGTGAGGCAGCAGTGCAAAACACTGAGCCACCGTACTGCTTCAACTAGTGAGCCAGTTCATTTCTAGAAGTGTAGCCTAAGACTGAGCATTGCATTACTCAAGGTTGCTCCTGTACTCAGTGGGGTGCTTAATTACATTCATTTGCTGAAAGCATGCAATGCAACCAGCCTATCATTCTTAAAGGAAATCTGTCCTTCACTGCCTAATGGCAGACTGCTACGGAGTGATATTGCTGAAATTTTAAACAGGGAAAATGGAACACCAGGGCAGAAGGTGAAAACTCCAGTATCATGTTTGCAGTGTTGGAAGACTTAGTGGTGGAGTTGTACAGGAGAACAGATGCCATGCTTCATTTGGGGCCAGGTATCATCATAGGCCAGGCTCAGGAAAAACAAGGGACAGATGGTCAGGGAGGTTAATTCAAAGCCATAGACCTGGTATCTGTGCCACAAAAATGTTATTAACCTGATGTGAATGATCAAAGTCAGCAAATCTATCTCAAATGACATCTTGTAACCATCATTTTGTAATTGTTGCTGGTACCCGTTGGCCATATCACTTGCTCAGTAGGTGCTCCTCCAATGACTTATAAATGGGTATAAATCAACGAGGTAAAAACAATGACTGCAGATGCTGGAAACCAGATTCTGGATTAGTGGTGCTGGAAGAGCACAGCAGTTCAGGCAGCATTCAAGGAGCAGCAAAATCGACGTTTCGGGCAAAAGCCCTTCATCAGGAATAAAAGATGCTAGCTTTCACTCAGACACCTTCAATGCTGCTCCCCTCATGAACACCACACATGTAGGTATTCACCTGACCACAATGAAGCAGCATCCCTCATATGCTTCCCTTTTGCTTGCAGGACGATATGTCCAAAAATTAAAATATCACAGTGTGCTCAGGAAATGAGGACACCTACATCTTTTGATCGTTTAAGAGGAAATGGCTTTCAGCATCATGGGGGCTGGCTGCAAAGACAGCCTGTGGCATTCCGCGTCACTTGCAACACTGAGGATGATAATAGTTACCTTTCACACCTCTCTGCTCATCCTTAACTTGCTATCTGGCATGAGTAACAAACGACTGATGGTGTGACCCTGAAATCCATGCCTGCATCATGCCAACCTTCTCTTTCTGATTTTCTGCATTCAGGCATCCAAGATCAAGGGCCTAGGAAATGTCAGAAGGCAGAGAGAAATCAGCAGCTCAGCACTGTGGGGTGTTACCTCACATTGGAAGGAACCTGGGTGGGATGCTCTTTGGATGGTTGGTGCTGACTCGATGGGCCAAATGGCCACTTTCCGCACTGTAAGAATTCAATGACTCTATGACTGACAAAGAAATTCTATGACTTTATCTGGCACTCAAAGCCATCAACTCTAATTTTTATATATACCTGGGAGGCATGATGAGTGTGTGATGAGTCACTGGGCATAGGTGGACTGTATCTATGCTGGTGATAATGGATAGTTTGCGTGCCAGCTCACCAGAAGAAAAGTTCTTGACTATATGGGACTCAGGTGAGGACCTTGGTGATGACAGGAGGCTGGAGATGGACATGCACAATGAGGTGCTGGATTAATTGCCAGACCACACCATCACTGCTAGAGTACAGCGGAATTGTGCTCCAAATTGGCACAGGGTGGAGTACAGAGCTTGACCTCTCTATGGGTCTTATTTTCTGTCCTTACATGCTGTAGACCCAAGGGTAATTGTGGAATCCATACCCTTTTGAACAAGTCAACTGTCTCTTCTACGAGAGTGCTGCAACATTTAATGTCCAATCCAGGAATTCATTGATAATGCGAATTAACTGGGAAGTCTGCACCAATAATTGAGCCCTATGGTTCTTCAATATGTTACAAAATGTATAAACATATAAAATCCCAATGTGACTACCAAAATGACCAATTTGCGTGTCTGACTGCTACTGAGGGCAAAAGTACTTCGCAGCATTTTTTTTTCAGAAATAGAAAGTAACTACAGGGGGTCCTCACTCTGATTTACAAATGTGTCAACTTATGACTGCAATCCCACACTGGGGTGTAATTTTAAAGATTATGGCATACAAATGTTTCCTTGTACTTATAAATGGCTATTTTATATTGTCCTGCTTTGTGTTCTGACTTATATATAAATGGACTTGCGAACGAACTCAAGAATGGAACCCATTTGTAACCTGGGGATTGCCCATATGTATTGGAACACACTTAACTTTAACAAGGACAGTGGAAAGAAGGGATGTCTAAGTTATGCAATTTAAACTTTCCTGCTTCAAAACCTCAATAACACACAAACTCAGTAATGATTAAGAGACACTATGGATGGAATGAATTCAGACAGGGTAAACAAGATTCTGAAGATCAAAAGTTCAGACCACAATGATGAGATGCTGCTGTCTGTACTGTAAAGGTTACCCCTTGATTTGATGGTTGGCCAGGTAAACTTATACTTTTTCTTGTATGAACAAAGGGTTGTTGTCTGATATAATTTCATAACTTGAAAGATTCTCAATGCTGTTCAATCTCAAATCATTCGTCTTACAACTTCCAAAAGTGGATTCATAGCTCAACAATAAGCAAAATTTAATTTTGAAGTTGTTAAACTTTCCTGGATTCCAATTATAGCAATCCAACTTCCATTTCAATTAATAAAACAAGGAAGTGCAGATGCTGGAAATCGGAAACTAAAATAGAGAAATTCAGCAGGTCTGGCAGCATCTGTCGACCCCTGCTGTTCCTCAGAGGTCACTAGATTCAAAATGTTGACTCTGCCTTCTCTGCATAGATGCTGCCAGATCTGCTGAGTTTCTCTAGCAATTGCTGTTTTTGTTTCATTTCAGTTTATAGCCCTAAGAAATGAAACAAATGTGAACTTTTCACCATAACACTCCAAAAATATCCCAGAGTAATTTCAGACATTAGCAATAGAAGAAGCACATCAAAATGATCATCCTTGTCAATTGTGGGCGGCACGGTGGCACAGTGGTTAGCACTGCTGCCTCACAGCGCCAGAGACCTGGGTTCAATTCCCGCCTCAGGCGACTGACTGTGTGGAGTTTGCACATTCTCCCCGTGTCTGCGTGGGTTTCCTCCGGGTGCTCCGGTTTCCTCCCACAGTCCAAAGATGTGCAGGTTAGGTGAATTGGCCATGTTAAATTGTCCGTAGTGTTAGGTAAGGGGTAAATGTAGGGGTATGGGTGGTTTGCGCTTCGGCGGGTCGGTGTGGACTTGTTGGGCCGAAGGGCCTGTTTCCACACTGTAAAGTAATCTAATCTAATCTAATCTAATCTAAAAACAAAATTGGGCAGTTGTCACTATAAATTACACCATTCATACCAGGCCCCAATTGTAGCTGAATGTTTGGTATCTGATAAAGTACAATCTCATTGAAAGTTCTGGCTTGGCCCCAATTTGGAAAATGGGTATCACAATTGCTGTTCTAGTGAGATTACCTGACATTATGAGGTCACCAAATTAGTTACTTCTGACACTTGTAGGAGACAACCTCACAACACTCTTCTCAAGATGATGCAACACATGGCATATGTTGGAAGTGCCTGGAGGGACAGTGGATGCCTTCAGGAAAGTGATAGACTTTTGTAGGCTATTGTCAAAACGACCAGAGATCCACACTCCTCATCAACCTTGCTGTCTTGTTAAAATGGATGGGAATAATTGTCATGAAATGCTGATTGTAAACTTCTTTGCTGATGTACAAGAAAAGTTTCATTTTTGATTGCATAAATCATGACCAACCCGCACAAACCACAGTTCTCAGCAGCATGGTAAAAATTGTTGTTCCACTGGGAAAGGAATATCAATTGGCTTCTGTACAAAACATTCACGTAATTTCATTGGATTGTTTACTGAACACCTGGGTTAACAACGATCCATGTTAGTATCTTCCTTACTCCTGCTTTCTGGATAAGTGCCAATCTAAATGACACAGCAACCCTTCCATTGACAAAGAAAAGGACATCAAGCAGAGTGAAACATGCAGCTGATTCTAGGAGTCACTTCCATGCTCCTATTTCTCTGCACTTAAATTTTACCAATTGATGTGAGGTATGGATCAATAACAATCATTTGTAATGGGAAATGATGGCCTACTGGTATTATCTCAGACATGGAATAATAGAACAAGGAACAAATCTCTTTTGGTCTCAGTGATGTGAGCTCAGGTACTGGAGGGCTGCTATCATCAAACGCAATATTAGTCAAGAGAAGGCAGGAAAAGAAAGCGTACATTTATAGAAAATAACTCAAACATTCAGGTGTGATTTATTGCCTCTGGCAGGGTGCAGCAATACATACCTTATTGCCCTGGACATGGATATTGTGGTATTGAACAATCTAACAAACATTTATTACAACTAACAGTAATACACAAACACTGCAGTCCTCAGGTACATCAGTGGGCTAACATTAAGCTGATAGGTTAAAAACAGCAACATTCCTACAGCAGGGTGTCATGCATCAAGTGATCCCCATGATAACATGGAGTATGTAATCTTTGTAGCCTTAGGTAACATGATACAGTGATAATTTTATGACCATGTCAGATTGAGGTATACTGACATACTGACTGTGAGTTATAACACATTACATCCCATAAAGACAGCCATTTTATTCTTCTTAAGTTTGTGTATCTACTCGTCACTAGAAGAAAGCTCTAAGAAATTAAACAAATGTGGTCTTTTCACCATACAACTCCAAAAATACCCCAGACTAATTTCAGACACTTAGCAATAGCAGAGACACATCAAAATGATCATCCTTGTCAATCGGGCGGTTGTCCCTATAAATGGCACCACTTATAGCAGGTCCCACTTGCAGCTGAACATCGGTAACCAATTAGCAAATCCACTTAACTTAACGTTTAATTTGTGATTTATTTCAGGTAATTTCTTTCATTATTTCCCACTACACCCTTCCTGACCATGCTATCATTTGACATCCATGGCTTAGAGGGGGTGGAACATTCAAACTGACTTCTTGTCTTAAACAATGCAGTTTTTCCCTGAGTAGCCTGAATGAATGTGTCTTTCAATTTTCCCACCCATAGAAAAGTAATTGGCATCCTACTTAGTACAACTCAGAGACCATAGGTATATACTATTTCTCACCTCTCTATGTTACAGCGTGCATGCTATTCTACACATTGCAATTTGTCAAATTAGCTGTTTTTTGTAACAGGCTGCACAGATTTGTCAATGTCTCCTGGTGCCATGCATATCCCCTTTTTGTTACAAGTTCAATAGTCTGAAGACTACCTATCAGTTATATGTAATGTGACTATTCATATAAGGCAAGTTTTGACAGTCATAACCTCCCTGTAGGCCACTTTAACCAAACAAATCTATTTTGTATCCATTCTATTTGTTAGAAAGACACAATTCGAAGTACAGTATCCAACATGCTTCAGTTCTGGAATTATCTGTACATATTTAGAATCACAATAATCGCTATTTCAAGCATTCTCCAATCTGAAACCAGGAACTACTGACTATTATACATAACACGAGTTAACCATTATCAAAATGTCCTTTACAGGACCTGAATGAAGATCTGAGTGATACAACAATCTCCACAATCTGAGTGATGAACACAGAACATAGAACATAGAACAATACAGCACGAACAGGCCCTTCGGCCCACGATGTTGTGCCGAACATTTGTCCTAGCTTAAGCACCCATCCATGTACCTATCCAATTGCCACTTAAAGGTCACCAATGATTCTGACTCTGCCACTCCCACAGGCAGCGCATTCCATGCCCCCACCACTCTCTGGGTAAAGAACCTACCCCTGACATCCCCCCTATACCTTCCACCCTTCACATTAAATTTATGTCTCCTTGTAACACTCTGTTGTACCCAGGAAAAAGATATTTCCATTTTTTTCCATTTCCATTGACATATGCTTGGGAGCTTCCAAAGGTCATATGGTAGGACAAAATGGCAGATGCTGCATGCTCACCCAAGCTGGCACGCCAAACATTCAGACCATATTGAGGTGTCACAACTGACTTGAGCTTGTCATGTAGGCTGGATGCTTGCTTACCAAAGCAAATCTTTCTTAAAGATTTTGAGCCCAGAAGCTGCCCTCCTGGTGGTCAGGGGACACTCTAAAGACTTCATTTTGGAGCTTTATTATTTACTTTTACTCCTGGGAGAGGATCCCAAGATTGTTGCACTGACATAACCAAATCAAAAACAGTATAGTCTCAACAAAATCAAGCATAACTCACAGCCAATGAGAAAACACAAGGAGGGCCAATCGCTCATCATCAATCCATCCAAAACTCTGTCCTCAATGGAACCCTGTCCTATGTCCTGCATTTCAGTTGTTGATAGGCTGAATGTTCTACTCTTATTTCTGTGTGTCTAAACATTCCTTCTTCAAGTTGGCATCCTTTGTTTCAATATGCCTTATTACTTAAGGATGTTTTTTTTCCAGACTAATTGCATATAGAGACTCAAGTTGGTATTGAAGGTATTTTATGGCTGCATAACTCATTAGGTAGCCAATGTATGGTGTTGCAGCCTGAAAGGATAACAACATGACTGAGGTGGGGAATACATTATGACTGAACATGAATCTGTTATGTGGACATGCTGTATGGTGATGTCTGCTTTACACAAAGGACTGTGTATCTCATACATTTGTGATAATATTTTGGGTGTTCAGGTAGTTATGAAAGGTGTGATCTAATATACATCCTTCTTTCTAAAATAATAAATTATTGCCCATTGAATTAGAGTATGGATTGTACACTAACAGCCCACCAAATAACTGTCTGAAGAACCAAATGAGAAATTTATACTAAGTTCAATATCGGATAACTGCTTTAATCTTTTTGTGGGGGACAGGTTCAAGTGTTTTTGAATATAGCTTTCTTGAATTGAATTTTGTTTTACTTGAATTCAGAAACAATATTTTGTCAGAAAGATTAATTTAAAAGCAATAAACAATGCAGGATTACTGATAATTCACACAGCCATGAACATATAATTGAATCCTGAACAGTAAGTTATCTAGCCCAACTGCAGCCGCTGTCCTCAGGTTCATTCACAAAACATTTTGGGGTGGGATAGAGTTATACTTGTTTTTCTATTCAACCTGTTCAGAGATATTATTACACACTTTGGAGCAAATAGGTCCTGCATCTGGTCCTCTTGGTCCAGGGCTAGGAACACTACCACTGCACTACAAGCATGTTTCAATGTGGAAGAACTAAATATGATTAAAGTATTGATTAAATCACAATCAGTCGCAATTCAGAACATTTTCATTCTTTATATTTAACAGTAAAGTTTGTTATAGGTTTCTCTGCTTTGAACAGTTGTATAAGAAAAATCTATTCTTTACGTGGTGTTCTCTTGAACAGCATCATGCTAGGTTATGGTTTATTAGTGCCCCTCCACCGCCATAATCTTTGGCTACCTGTTTAAGCAGCATTAAAGATCATCCAATCATTCTTTATCTGAAATCACTACACAGGGACCAGGAACCAGAATGCCGGCTGTTATACTGAAAGAACCGAGGCTGATCACACTGTCCTTTCTACCTCCTTGGTGTGACAGGTTAGTTGATGAGCCTAGATCGTTCAATTCCAGACAGGTCTGTCTCTTTACTAAATGAAAGGGAGGTGGTGCTTTGAACACTTCTAATATTCATGATCCTTAGTTTTGAACAACAGATCGATAGCTAAGCCACAACAAAGCTAACCAATCAATCACAATGATGTCAGAAGCACATTTCAATCCTCCTGAAGCACTTTTCCCAGTTGACTGACTTAACCTTTCATCAGTTTCTGGGTTTGAACAAATGGCACTTCACTTCCTCTTACCTATTTATTTATTTGCACGATCCTTTAGTTTTGATAATAGCATTTTACAACTCAGTGAGATTTTGTACCTGCACTGAATGTAAACCCACATTATCAAAGAGTGCAAAATTTCTACAGTAGTCAAGTTTGTATTGCTGAGAAATTCAGCTTTACAAACATTAAGAATATTTTTACACATGATGAATGTAATTTTGTACAAACATTCTCTTCTTTGTAGTATCTCAATATATATCGTGACCATATATATCTGAGTATATCACTTACAAGCTCTATACAGGTTAAGTATAAACTGACAACCCTGGGCTGAATCCTTTTCTTTTGAGTAAGTGCCAACTGCATTGAGTTTTTAAAGGATTTTTTGTTGTGAGACTGAGCACATTTCCAAACTGCCTTCTCAATCTCACTTCACATACCTCACCTTAAATTCTAGCACAATCTTATCACATGCCATTGCCAGAACAAATGCCACTGCTGGGATATGCCAGAGCTGATGAGCAATATGGGCTCCAGTACCATATTAAAAGCATACTTATAAACTGAGACAATAACTGTTGGTCCAAAGTTCTGCACAGTTCATGGTATTTGCCTTGGACATAATAGACAGTGGAAATCTGATACCGTGTTTTATGGGCAGCATCCTGGGGGTCTCCATGCATGGTGTGGGGCACTGTCAAGACATCCTGTCCCCCCAGGACCAATAGTGGAGATCATGACACTAGACTATGCCAGTCTGATCTGAGGTTGCCTCCTAAGTCATCACAGTCTCAGCTAACTGGAGGAATGACCAGCAATATAGGAAGAAGGTCAATATGTTCTTCAATACAGACTAACTGCCACTATCTTCTCTGTGATGTCTCACATTCATTCAGTCTCTGTTACTATACCCACTGAGGTCAATGCTCTACCATTGCTGCCCAAAACATCTCCTCCACTTGCCCTTACCCACCCCAACCTCCTCACCTCTAACCTGCATGCCTTTTGTGCTGCCTGTTCACTCGATCTCAAAACCTACACATTTGGCACCATCAGTACCAGCAATACCAGCTACTTTCGTCTCCCATAAACATGTCTCTCTCTCATTTCAGGAGAATGGCAGCTGACAATAGAACAGCCCTCCTTGTCTGTGAAACCTACTTGAGCCCAACAAGATCTGAAATAAACACAGAGAAACTCAGCTGGTAGGCAGCATCTGTGGAGACAGGCACAGAGTTAATGCTTTGAGTCTGAGATGACTGCTTAGAATTATATGCATGATGTGCAGGAGCCGGTGTTGGACTGGGGTGGACAAAGATAAAAATCACAGAACACAATGTTATAATTCAGTAGGTTTATTTGGAAGCAATAGCTTTCAGAGTACTGCTCCTTCATCAGGTAGCTGTGGAGCAGGACCCCATAAGACACAGAATTTGTAGCAAAAGATTATAGTGTTATGCAACTGAAATTATATATTGAACAAACCTAGATTGCTGTTAAGTCTTTCATCTTTTAGAATGGGTTGCAGATTTCTGTTCATTGATATGAAAATCCAAGAGCTTCTTTGAAGTCACATTCTTGAGGTAACTTAAGATTTTATAAAAAGAGATGACATCTCAGCTCAGACAAAGCATTAAAGGTGTGAGGTTAGAATCCGTCTGTTTCCCAATCTTGAGTCAGACTGGTTCTATTTCATCACAGTAGGAATTTATAAAATATTACATGGATTGACTGCCAGCATTGACCGCCTGCAGATTGTGTGCTTTTTGAGCAAAATGGAATGTCTCTGCAAATATAATTCTGCAAATGCAAATTCACCTTGTAGACTTACGCGTGTGTGTATGCATGAGAGAGAGAGAGTGTGTACATGTGAGTGTGTGCATGTGAGTGTGAATACACGTGAGAGTGTGTGTTTGCGTGTGAACATGCTTGGTAAAGTGTTTGTGTGAACATATTGGAGTATAAGCCTGTGAGAGGGTCTGTGTGTGGGTGTGAGTGTGGGGAGTGTATATGTGTGTGTATGAGAGAGAGCATGTGTATGAGAGAGGGTCTGCAAGAATGTGTGTGTATGTGTACTTGTGTGTGTATGTGTGTGAGAAAGAGTGTATCATATAGTGAGGTCACCAGTAATGTGACATGATCCCAAGGTCCCAGTTGAGGCCATCCCTGTCGGTTCCAAACTTGGCTATCAGCCTCTGCTCGACCAATCTGCATTGTTGAGTATCCTGAAGTCTACCGAGAGGATGGTCATCCGACAATCAGACACCGAATGTCCCGGACTGCTGAAGGGTTCCCCAACTGGGAGGGAACACCCCTGTCTGGCAATTGTTGCATGGTGTCCATTCATCCATTGTCATAGTGTCTGCTTGGTCTCGCCAATGTACCATGCCTTGGGGCATTCTTGTCTGCAGCGTATAAGATAGACAATGTTGGCCGAGTCACCTGAGTACCTGCGGAGTACATAATGGGTGGTGTCCCCATGTGTCAGGGTGGTATCCATGTCGGCACTCTGACATGTCTTGCAGCAGTTGCCATGACAGGACTGTACAGCGTTGTGGTCCATGTTGTCCTGAAAGCTTTGCAGTGTGCTGCGAACAATGGCCTGTTTAAGGCTTGGCAATTGTTTAAAGGTGAGAATTGTACCATGGGGAAGGTTTTAGCACGGAGCTCATCCTCATCAAGAATATATGGTGCAGGCTGTGAAGAACATGGCGTAGTTGCTCTGCTTCCTGAAGTACAGGACAACGAAGGGTACCCTATTGGTTGCATCTTGTGTCTGCCTCCTGAGGAGGTCATTATGGTTTCTTGCTGTGGCACGTTGGAACTGGTGATTGATAAGTTGAGCATCTACCCTATTCTTATGAAGGCATCCTTGAGCACCTTAGGTGTCCATCACATTCCTCCTCATCTGAACAGATCCTGTGTATCAGAGGGCCTGACTGTAGGGGATGGCTGTCTTAATATGTTGAGGATGGAAGCTAGAGAAATGCAGTTTTGCGACTGAGTGAGATTTATGAAACTTGCTGATATCACTGTATAACCAACACTATCACCAACATTTTCATGCACAAGTTCAAATAAGACTTCTGTGCAGAACAGGAACTCCAGCCAGCATGAAACTCCAGATATATTGACATTTTCTTCCTCTGGACCCATGGCGAGGAGACACTGAAACAACTACACAGTGATATCAATAGGTTTCATTCCAGCATCAGACTTACTATGGACTACTTTTTAAATTTGTCTCATTCTTGGATACATGGTTCTACATCAGGGACAGACACCTCAGTACTTCACTCTACCTCTAGCCCATATATAACCACATGATGCTGCACTTCTCTAGCTTCCACCCGAACATTTTAAAACAGCCATTCCCTATGCATAAGCCCTACACATACACAGGATCTGTTCAGATGAGGTGGAATGTGACGGACACCTGAAGGTGCTCAAGGTTGCCCTCAAAACAAAAGGGTACGGTGCTCAATGATTGTCAGTTCTGATGTTCCATAGCAAAAAACTGTAATGACCTCCTCAGGAGACAGACACAGGATGCTGGTTTCATTGTCCAATACTTATCGGAAGTGGATAAACTACACTATGTCCTTTGCAGCTTGCAACACATTATCAATGAGGATGAGGACCTCGCCAAGACTTTCACCACATCTCCACTTCATGCCTTTAAATAAACACCAAACTGTAAACAAACAATTGTTCGTAGCAAACTGCCCAGCCTTTAGGACAGCATCAACCACAACTCCATATAACCCTGTCATGGCGAATGCTGCAAGAGGTGTCAAAGTGTCGACATTGATACCACCATTACGTTTGGGGACACCACCCACCATGTGTGCCGCAGGTACCTATGTGACTTGGCCAACATTGTCTATCTCATATGTTGCAGGCAAGGAAGTCCTGAAGTTTGGTACATCTGAGAGACCAAGCAAATGCTATGAAAACAGATGAATGGACACCGTGCAACAATCGCCAGATAGGGGTGTTCCCTCCTAGTTGGGGAAAGCCTCGACGGTCAGGGACATTCGGACTTGGATCTTTGGGTGACTATCCTCCAAGGTGGACTTTGGGATAAGCAACAATGCAGAATGGCTGAGCAGAGGCTAATAGTCAAGTCTGGAACCCATGAGGGCGGCCTCAACTGGGACGATGGGTTCATGTCAAACTACAGGTGACCCCTCTGCACTATACACACACACAAACACTCTAACATACTCACACACTCATGCAGACCCTCTCTCATACACACGCTCTCTCATGCACACATTCATATACCTCCCACACTCACACTCACGTACACATACTCTCACAGGCTTATATTCCATCAAACTCACTTTATCAAGCATGCACGCATTCGAAAAATACTCTCTCATGTGCAGTCACACCCACACACTTACACACACACTTACACACACACTTACACACACACTTACACACACACACACACACACACACACACACACACACACACACACACACACACACACACACACACACACACACACACACACACACACACACACATCCATGGGGTGAATTTACATTTGCAGCATTAAATTTGCAGATACATGCCATCCTGCTCAAAAGCGCACAATCTGCAGGTAGTCAATCCATGTAATAGTTTATAAATTTTTACTTTGGAAATAGAACCAGTCTGACTCAAGACTGGGATACAGACAGACTTTAACCTCACATCTTTAATGTATTGTCTGAGCTGAGATGTCTTTTTTTTTAAACCTTAAGTTATCTTGAGAATGTGACTTCAAAGAAATTCTAGAATTTACATATCATTGAACTGAAACCTGCAACCCATTCCAAACGGTGAAAGACTTAACAGCAATCTAGCTTTGTTCAACATATTGTTTCAGTTGCATGACACTGTAATCTTTTGCTACAAATTCTGTGTCTTATGATCCAGCTCCATAGCTACCTGATGAAGGAGCAGCGGTCTGAAAGCTAGTGTTTCCAAATAAACCTGTTGGACTATAACCTGGTATTATTTTTAACTTTATCCTAGAAATATAGGGGTTAGAAAATTATGGTTTTATGATGTTGACAAAGAAGTGGCAAATGGAACAGCTGGCAAGATTGTCCAGAGCAAAACACAAAGTGATTCCTCATGGAAATAGAATGTTAATGGTCGAAGTATAAAATCATAAAATCTCTACCATGTGGATGCAGGCCATTCAGCTCATCGAGTCCACACTGACCCTTCGAAGACCATCCCACCTAGCCCAATCCTGTACCCTATTCCCATGGCAAATACACACAACCTGCACATGCCTGGACACTTAGCACGGCCAATCCATCTAACCAGCACATCTTTGGCCCAGGGGAAGAAATTAGAACACCCGGAGAAAACCCACACAGACGTGGGGAGAATATGCAAACTCCACACAGACAGCTGCTCGAAGGCAGTCTGAAAAGCAGAAAATAAGGGTGCAATTCTTGATGACAGCAAACACATACAAACGAGAAATGGGGCAAGAGGTTTTCATCAAAACAAAGACAGAGGTCATGGTTTGAAACTATTGAACACAGTTAATTCTGAAGGTTGTGAAGTGCCTAAGTGGAAGCTTATGCTAGGCTTCACTGGAATACAGTAGCAAGCCCTGGACAGGAACATTAGAATGGGAGCCAGATAGTTTATTGAAATGGTAAGTGACTGGAATGTTGAGGCATTCTTACGGATAACACGGATGTGTTCTGCAAATATTCTGTAAATGCAGTCTCCATTTGGTATCATCAATGTAGAGGAGTACTTTGCTTTTACGTAACTTTCCAAAATCTTTGCCCATCTCAAACATCTTCACCCACCTCTGCAGCCATACCTTCAGCTGCTCTCGTAGGCCCTAAACTCTGGAATTCCTCTCCAATACTCTTTGCTTCACTACATTATGATCACTTTAAGGCACTCTTTAAAACCTATTTGTGTGACAAAACTCCTATCTCTATCTGCGGCCATTCTCAAATTTGACTTGATAATGAATTGATCTGAGTAATTTTTTCTGTGAAAAGGATGCTCTAAAAATGCAAGTTATTGTTTACCAGTAGTTCACATTTACAGATGCATTCTTTTAAACAGAAAATAATCAGGTGCTTTTTTTTGTTTTAAACACAACAAAAGAGAAGGCAGAAGTGTCTATATTCACCATCCTTAACACTCTGATTGCTGGATACAGTAAGAATTTCTCATTCGGTCCTGCACATTTAGGAAAAAACAGAAAATTCCAAATTTGGAAAAAAAATGGAGCTATGGTATAAACTATTAATGATTTTTAAAAGTCCATTGTAATTGAAACTGAAAAGACATCAAAGGAAAACTTTCTGGGGATTTATTCTATGAGTCGTGTATAATTGAAATGTCAAACACATCTGAAGGCTTTTTTCATGTTTATAAGAACTTCACAGATATTCAGAGAAATCTGTCAGGAGCGACAGAGGGACAAGTTAAAAGCCTTTCATGGCCCAAAATTATTTCAGCTCTTCTGTGACAGGAAACCTTTATGATTCCAAATTGTATGCAATAACTGCCCTCAAAATTAAGGCAGCTTCTCTCAAAGACTCATTAAAAATTGATAATGTACTGCAACTAGGCTGGTATCTCAATTCCGTTATTTCTCAAGTCATCAAGTTCATCTTATCCTTCAGAGTACCTCAATGAAGCATGCTGAATTGCTATACCAATGTGGCTCATAGCTTAGTAATATATGGATTCTTGGCACAAGTTCAAGTTGCATACAGGGCGAGCACTGTGTCTGCATCTCTAAATCTATACAGAACCTGTCATTGAGGTTAGTGTGCAAACAGGAAAAGGCCTTGTGAAATATAGAGTTCGTGTTTGCAAATATGTCCTCCAATGTGTCCTTGGGAATTTAAAAGAAAGATATTTGAATTCATAACTCCAGAAATTTGAGCAAATAATCTCGACTGATAACTTAGAGGGTAGTGCTGCTCTGAATTGTGTTTTGTTCTTGCAAAATTCAAATTGCTTTGAATTATTTTGAGGGATTTTCACAACAAGGTCTCCTAAGATTTCTTACCGTTATCTTACCAAACTGGCCTCCTTAACTACCCACTCAGCCTATGGTATCTCTTACATCCGAATGAGGCCCCATCTTACTTGTTCACTTAGTACTCCATATTTCGTATTGCCTGTGTAGCATGAAACTTCATTTAACTGTTACCATAGTAAGCAGCCTTCCATAAGCACAAGCAAAAGATTTAATGGGCAATGTTTTGAAAAGAAGAAGGATTTGTTTTTAGAAGGAAGGAAATTTACTCTTCAGTTGGAGGTGAGCAAAGAACAGCAGTCATTCTGTCTTGATGAATAGTTGCCCATGGTCATTGGCCAAAAGGATTTAGACAGGTGACAGTGGAGATAGCCACCTTCAAAATAAGAAATATTAACTGGGATAGGTGAGAGAGTGAGGTACGAGTCAGAAACGAATACTCCCTTGAGAGAAGAGCAGACAAAAACATCACTTCAAACCCACCAACCCCATTCATCTGATCGGCATGACAGCTTTGAGTTGCTGAAGTGTTTTCATCTGTCAGGGTTATACATTTTTTTTGCTGATTAACTAAATAATTAAATAACTAATCTAAACAGCTGATTTTTAACAAATGTAACAAATGATCACAAATGTTTACAAGTTGTCGACTGCATGTTTAAGGTAACTATAATCATACACCCACAAAATCAAGAATTGAACTTTCTCCTATGTGCCTGCACCATCCTTATTTGGCTCTTGCCTATTTATAGAATACCTACAGTCTGGAAGCAGGCCATTTGGCTAATTGAGTCCACAACGACCCTCCAAAGAGCAGCTCACTAGATACACCCCCTGCCCTATAACCCTGCATTTCCCCTGGCTAATCCACCTAATCTGCTCAATCCTGGACACTATGGTAAATTTATCATGGCCAATCCACCTAATCTGCACGTCTTTGGACTATGCGAGAAAACTGGAGCCCCAGTGAAAACAAAGCAGATACAGGGAATAACATGCGAACTCCATACAGATCGTTGCCAAGACTCGAATCAAGCCCAGTTGCCTGGCACTGTGAAGCAGGATTGCTAACCAATGAGCTACCTTGGCACTCCTCAGAGAAGCGCTGTCATTTCAGAACTGCCTTGCATGGTTTCTATCCTGACCTGACCATGGTAGAAAGGGGAAAAAAAAAATCAGTAAACTACATTACAGGCAGGATCCTGGAGGCCCTGGTGGATGAAATGGTGCTGACAAGTGACATCCTCTTCCCTCAGGACCAGTAGAGGAGGCCACAACACCAGACCAAGTCAGCCTGGTCTGAGGTTGCCAACCAGGCTACAGCAGTCTCCCTCATCTGCATGAATGCCTGTGACTGTATGTGGATATAGTTAATAGATTCTGGTCAATGATCCTCACTACCCTGCTAGTGTAATTTAAATAAAAAATCATTCATGGGAGGAGGGCGTCACTGGCAATGCAAACATGTATTGCCCACTCCAAAGAGCAATTAAGAGTCAACACCTGGAGTCCAGACTAGTTAAGGATCACAGTTTCTTTCTTTAAAGAACATTAGTGAACCAGATGGGTTTTTTTCTCCTGGCAATTAGACTCTTAATTCCAGATTTTTATTGAATTCAAATTCCACCATCTGCCATGGCAGTATTCAAACCCAGGTCCTGAAAACATTACTCTGTCTCTAGATCAACAGGCTAGCGATAGTACCACTAGACCATTATCTCCCCAAAGGCATCACTTCTTAGAGTTATAGAGTCATAGAGATGTACATCATGGAAACAGATCCTTTGGACCAACCCGTCCATGCCGACCAGATATCCCAACTGCAATCTAGTCCCACCTGCCAGCACCCGGCCCATATCCCTCCAAACCCTTCCTATTCATAGACCCACCCAAATGCCTCTGAAATGTTGCAATTGTACCAGCCTCCACCACTTCCTCTGGCAGCTCATTCCATACACGTACCACCCTCTGCATGAAAAAGTTGCCCCTTAGGTCTCTTTTATATCTTTCCCCTCTCACCCTAAACCTATGTCCTCTAGTTCTGGACTCCCCCACCCCAGGGAAAAGACTTTGTCTATTTATCCTATCCATGCCCCTCATAATTTTGTAAACCTCTATAAGGTCACCCCTCAGCCTCCGACGCTCCAGGGAAAACAGTCCCAACCTGTTCAGCATGTCCCTGTAGCTCAGATCCTCCAAACCTGGCAACATCCTAGCAAATCTTTTCTGAACCGTTTCAAGTTTCACAACATCTTTCCGATAGGAAGGAGACCAGAATCGCATGCAATATTCCAACAGGGGCCTAACCAATGTCCTGTACAGCCGCAACATGACCTCCCAACTCCTGTACTCAATACTCTGACCGATAAAGGAAAGCATTCACTATCCTATCTACCTGCGACTCCACTTTCAAGATCCTGCACTCTTTGTTCACCAACACTCCGTAGGACCTTTCCATTAAGTGTATAAGTCCTGCTAAGATTTGCTTTCCCAAAATGCAGCACCTCACATTTATCTGAATTAAACTCCATCTGCCACTTCTCAGCCCATTGGCCATCGGGTCCAGATCCTGTTGAAATCTGAGGTAACCCTCTTCGCTGTCCACTACACCTCCAGTTTTGGTGTCATCTGCAAACTTTTTAACTGTACCTCTTATGCTTGCATCCAAATCATTTATGTAAATGACAAAAAGTAGAGGACCCAGCACCGATCCTTGTGGCACTCCACTGGTCACAGGCCTCCAGTCTGAAAAAAAACCCTCCACTACCACCTCTGTCTTCTACCTTTGACCCAGTTCTTATCCAAAAGGCTAGTTCTCTCTGTATTCCATGAGATCTAACCTTGCTAATCAGTCTCCCATGGGGAACCTTGTCGAACGCCTTACTGAAGTCCATATAGATCACATCTACTGCTCTTCCCTCATTAATCTTCTTTGTTACTTCTTCAAAAAACTCAATCAAGTTTGTGAGACATGATTTCCCACGCACAAAGCCATGTTGAACACAGAACATAGAACAATACAGCACAGAACAGGCCCTTTGGCCCACAATGTTGTGCTGAACATTTGTCCTAGCTTAAGCACCTATCCATGTACCTATCCAATTACCGCTTAAAGGTCACCAATGATTCTGACTCTGCCACTCCCACAGGCAGCACATTCCATGCCCCCACCACTCTCTGGGTAAAGAACCTACCCCTGACATCCCCCCTATACTTTCCACCCTTCACCTTAAATTTATGTCCCCTTGTAACACTCTGTTGTACCCAGGGAAAAAGTTTCTGACTGTCTACTCTATCTATTCCCCTGATCATCTTATAAACCTCTATCAAGTCACCCCTCATCCTTCGCCGTTCCAATGAGAAAAGACCTAGCACTTTCAACCTATCCTTGTATGACCTATTCTCCATTCCAGGCAACATCCTGGTAAATCTCCTCTGCACCTTCTTCAAAGCTTCCACATCTTTCCTAAAATGAGGCAACCAGAACTGCACACAGTATTCCAAATGTGGCCTTACCAAGGTCCTATACAGCTGTAACATCACCTCACGACTCTTGAAATCAATCCCTCTGCTAATGAATGCTAATACACCATAGGCCTTCTTACAAGCTCTATCCACCTGAGTGGCAACTTTCAAAGATCTATGAACATAGACCACAAGATTCCTCTGCTCCTCCACCTTACTAAGAACCGTACCGTTAACCCTGTATTCTGCATTCTTATTTGTCCTTCCAAAATGGACAACCTCTCACTTGACAGGGTTGAACTCCATCTGCCACTCCTCAGCCCATCTCTGCATCATAACTAAGTCCCTTTGCAGCCGACAACAGCCCTCCTCACTATCCACAACTCCACCAATCTTTGTATCGTCTGCAAATTTACTGACCCACCCTTTAATTCCCTCTTCCAAGTCATTAATAAAAATTACAAAGAGCAGAGGACCCAGAACTGACCCCTGCGGAACTCCACTTGTAACTGGACTCCAGGCTGAATATTTACCATCTACCACCACTCTCTGACTTCGACCGGTTCGCCAGTTCTCTATCCAAATGGCCAAACTTCCCACTATCCCATGCCTCCTGACTTTCCGCATAAGCCTACGATGGGGAACCTTATCAAATGCCTTACTAAAATCCATGTACACTACATCCACTGCTCTACCCTCATCCACATGCTTGGTTACCACCTCAAAGAATTCAATAAGACTTGTAAGGCAAAATCTCCCCCTCACAAATCCGTGCTGGCTGTCCCTAATCAAGCAGTGTCTTTCCAGATACTCATAAATCCTATCCCTCAGTACCCTTTCCATTACTTTGCCTACCACCCGAAGTAAGACTAATTGGCCTGTAATTCCTGGGGTTATCCCTATTCCCTTTTTTGAACAGGGGCACAACATTCGCCACTCTCCAGTCCCCTGGCACCACCCCCAATGACTGTGAAGACGAAAAGATCATTGCTAACAGTTCTGCAATTTCGTCACTTGCTTCCCACATAATCCTAGGATATATCCCGTCAGGCCCGGGGGACTTGTCTATCCTCAAGTTTTTCAAAATGCCCAACACATCTTCCTTCCCAACAAGTATCTCCTCTCGCTTACCAGTCCGTTTCATACTCTCCTCTTCAACAATACGGTCCCTCTCATTTGTAAGTACTGAAGAAAAGTACTCATTCAAGACCTCTCCTATCTCTTCTGACTCAATACACAGTCTCCCACTACTGTCCTTGATCGGACCTACCATCGTTCTCGTCATTCTCATGTTTCTCACATACGCATAAAAGGCCTTGGGGTTATCCTTGATCCTACCCGCCAAAGATTTTTCATGCCCTCTCTTAGCTCTCCTAATCCCTTTCTTCAGCTCCCTCCTGGCTATCCTGTATCCCTCCAACGCTCTGTCTGAACCTTGTTTCCTCAACCTTATGTAAGCCTCCTTCTTCCTCCTTACAAGACATTCAACCTCCCTCATCAACCAAGGTTCCCTCACGCGACCATCTCTTTCCTGTCTGACAGGTACATACATATCAAGGACACGTCGTATCTGTTCCTTGAAAAAGTTCCACATTTCAACGACATCCTTCCCTGACAGCCTATGCTCCCAATTTATGCTCCTCAGATCCTGTCTTACAGCATCATATTTACCCTTCCCCCAATTGTAAAACCTGCCCTGTTGTACGCACCTATCTCTCTCCATAACCAAGGTGCAAGTCACAGAATTGTGGTCACCATCACCAAAATACTCACCCACTAACAAGCCCATCACTTGTCCCGGTTCGTTACCAAGTACCAAATCCATTATGGCCTTCCCTCTGGTCAGACAATCTACATACTGAGTTAGAAAAGCTTCCTGGACACATTGCACACACACCGCCCCGTCCAATCTACTTGATCTAAGGAGCTTCCAATCAATATTTGGGAAGTTGAAATCGCCCACAACTACTACCCTGTGTCTTCTGCACCTTTCCAAAATCTGTTTCCCAATCTGTTTCACCCAACAAGGTGACTACTCCTTTCCTATTTCTGACTTCAGCCCATACTACCTAAAAAGGCAGATCCCCCTTGAAATGCCTTTCTGCAGTCGTTATACCATTTCTAATTAGCAACGTCACCCCCCCCTCCTTTTTTACCACCCCCCTATCCCTAATCAGCCCTTTCCTTTCCAAATACATGTACATCCTGTCCCTCAGGATTCCCTCCAACAACTTGCCCACTACTGAGGTCAGGCTCGCCGGTCTGTAGTTCCCTGGCTTGTCTTTACCGCCCTTCTTAAACAGTGGCACCACGTTTGCCAACCTCCAGTCTTCCGGCACCTCACCTGTGACTATCAGTGATACAAATATCTCAGCAAGAGGCCCAGCAATCACTTCTCTAGCTTCCCACAGAGTTCTCGGGTACACCTGATCAGATCCTGGGGATTTATCCACCTTTACCTGTTTCAAGACATCCAGCACTTCTTCCTCTGTAATCTGGAC